>NC_056731.1:1191069699-1191354699 GCF_019279795.1 Protopterus annectens | reverse complement strand
GCCGCATTTTGTTGTTGTCTGGGCAAGTATCACTCAGGATCTATGGGTGCTTCGTATAGTTACCGGAGGTTATTCCATCCCCTTGTTATCGGACCCCCCTCCAGCCAAGAGAATCCCAGACGTTCCACCCAGTCAAAGGGATCACGCAACACTAGAAATTTCAAAGTTGCTGGAAAAAGGAGTCATCCAACCTGTCCCCTCAGACCAGATCAGATTAGGGACTTGCTCAAGACTCTTTTTGGTGCCGAAAAAAACAGGGGACCTGAGACGCATCTTGGATCTCGGCCGACTGAATCACTATGTTCTAAAGTCCAAGTTCCGAATGGTCAGCTTTCAGTCTATTTTTCTGTTACTGGGAAAAGAAGTATGGATGTGCTCCATCGACCTCAAGGATGCTTACTACCATATCAAAATGGACAGGGCATCCAGGAGTCACTTACGCTTCCGGCTGGGAGCCAGTCATTTCCAGTTTCGTGCCCTGCCCTTTGGTCTCACCACAGCCCCCAGGGTGTTCACCAAGTGTTTGGCAGTGGTGACAGCTCACCTGAGACGTCAAGGATTCCAAGTGTTTCCATACCTGGACGACTGGCTTCTCACCGCCCCCACCAGGCATCTTCTCATTCAGGCCAGGGGAAAGACCATTGCCCTTTGTCATCAACTAGGAATTACCTTGAACTGGGAAAAGTCTGCCTTGCTGCCCTCACAGCATGTCACATTTATAAGCGCAGAGGTAGACACCGTTCATATGTGGGCGTTCCTGCCCCAAGAAAGGATAGAGGTGTTGCAGGGTCAGGGTCGCCCGTTGTTACCCCTCAAGAAGTTTCAGGCCAGATGGGTTGTACAGCTCCTGGGATCCATGGCAGCCGCCATTATGTTAGTGCCTCTAGCCAGATTACACATGAGGCTTCTGCAGTGGCTCCTCTCTGCCCAGTGGTCCTTTCAGAAACTTCCCCTGTTCCATTTGATCCTACTCACCGATCGGTGCAAACAGGACCTCTGTTGTTGGCTACGCTCCGCCAACTTGAACAAAGGGAATCCATTTATTCCTATGCCACTGGTTGCCACGGTGACCACGGACGCCTTCCAGATGGGGTGGGGGGGCATTATCTTGGCAGGACGGTCCAAGGCACCTGGCAAGATCACAAGGTACATCTGCACATCAGTGTTCTAGAGATGAGAGCGGTGTTACTGGCATTGCAAGCACTGCAGAGCTCTCTCCCCCTAGGAACGATTGCTATTCACTCGGACAACATGTTCGTGGTGTGGTACCTGAACAAGCAAGGGGGAACCAGATCTTACCCCCTATTGCAGAGAGGCCATGCGAGTGTGGCAGTGGGCAGTGTCTTCCCGACGGTTCCTAGTGGCAATGCACATTCCGGGGAAGGCCAATGTGATGAGAGACAGGCTAAGCAGATCTATTCTGATGCCTTACAAGTGGTCCCTGAACCGCCGAGTTGCGGAACAGATTTTCAACAGGTGGGGTCAGCCTTGCTGCAACCTTTTTGCCAATCCCCACAATGCCAAGTGCAGCAACTACTTCACTCTGATCCCCCACAGGGGGGAGTCACCTAGGGACGCTCTAATCCACGATTGGCCTCCTGGTCTGCTCGATGCTTTCCCTCCATTTCCTCTGCTACCAAGAGTGATTCAGAAAGCCATTTCCTTGGGAAGGAAGATGATTCTAATTGCCCCACACTGGCCTCGCCAAGTCTGGTTCTCCTTTCTTCATCAGTATGCAGTGGACAGTCTTTGGACTCTGGACCCAGCACCAGACCTACTGACACACATGTCCGGGACAGTCCCATCCCTCCCCACGGACCCTCCGGTTGACAGCCTGGCTACTCCACTTCCATCTTTAGTCAGACTTCATCGTTTTTCACCTGAGGTAGTACACATTTTATCTTCTCATAAATCTTCTACCAGGAAGATTTACTCCAGCAAGTGGAAAAAATTTTCAATTTGGGCTCAGGCCCAGGGACTGGATCCTTTCACAGCCCCCATCCCTGCTGTCTTAGATTTTTTTATCCATACTTTTTCAGCAGGGTTCTGCTCCTGTGACCATTAAGGTCCAGCTGGCCGCTATTTCTAATTTTCATACCTCTTACGAACCTTCTCTCATGGCTCATAAACTATGTAAGGCCTTTTTGAGGGGCACCTTGTTGCTACAGCCTCCTGTGTTAGAACTCATCATGCCATGGGATTTAAATTTTGTTTTACAGGCCCTGAATTCATCACCTTTCGAGCCAGCTGCCACCTGTGAATTAAAATTTCTGTCTTGGAAGTCTGCATTCTTAATAGCCATCACATCAGCCAGACGGGTGTCAGAGATTCAAGCGTTGTCCATCAAATCCCCGTATTTAATCTTTCTTAAGGACAGGGTTTCCTTGAGACCTAATCCGTCCTTTCTTCCGAAAGTAACCTCTGCCGTTAATCTCAATCAGTCTGTTGAGCTGCCAGTTTTCTTCCCTCAATTTTCCAACAAGGCAGAGTTTAAGTTTCATCAGTTGGACGTACACAGGCAGCTTCAATTTTACTTACACAGGACAAAACAACTTCGTAAGTCTGACCAACTGTTTGTGTCCTTTTCAGAAAATAGAACAAGTCCCCCTATTTCTAAGATTACAATTTCCAGATGGATTTCTGATTGCATCTCCTATGTCTATTCGTCAGCAGGCAGAAATTTACCGTTCCCCGTCAAGGCTCACTTCACCAGGGCTGTTTCCACTTCAGTAGCTTATCATTTAAGGCTATCTTTGGATGAAATTTGTGCTGCGGCCACGTGGGCTTCTCCCCTCACCTTCATTACTCATTACAAATTAGACGTGGCTTCTAGGGGCCGGGCTTCCTTTGGTTCCACTGTTCTCAGGATCATCTTCCATTGAGCCTTCCAGGATAGAGGTGCAGGGGACGCTGTCCCATGAGTAAGAATGTAGGCGAGACTGGACCACATAACATCTAGAAGTTATGTACTCACCATAAAGTTCGATGTATGTGGTCCATCTCGCCTCACATTCTTACGTTCCCTCCCACCTGTCCTGGAGGATTTGGAGGCAACATTGGTCTTCAGTACCCTTAGGTATCGGTTGTTTTTTCTTTGCTACCCTGGATAGTGTTCTACCTTACTGAACTGTGGTTGTGCATGAGGTGTGACTATGGATTGCTGCAAACTAGATCTGGGGCTATGGAGCAGTGCAACATGGGATACCAGGTTAGCCCAGCCAATTAGAGACTTTGTGCTAGAAAAATAAGTTGGCCGAGTCGGAGCCGATGTTCAGCTTCGAACCCGTAAGTAAGAATGTGAGGCGAGATGGACCACATACATTGAACATTATGGTGAGTACATAACTTCTAGTTTCATTTTGTTAATAATTGCATGTAAAAATATATTCATTTGTTTTAGCTGCTAGACTTTGCTTATTAATATATCAAGTCTTGCATAAATTTTATTCCAGCTTCATGGAATCCTGACAGACCCATGGTAATAATACAGTGTTAGAAATAGTTTTTAACAGAAATGTTGGTGACCAACTTGGCGGTCTTTGTTCCAGATGCAAATAAGACCTTTGACCAAAACATATTCCTTTTCTTTCTCAATTTTGAAAAAAAAAATGACTCACAAATAGCTTTGCCTAAGCTGTTATTTTGTAATACTTGGCTTCTATATGTGTGTCCATAATTGGCAGGGTATCAGCCCCATAAAGATAGCAACAGAAGCCTGACAAGGATGACCCTTGTCACTAACTTTTTGTTATCATTGGATCTGTCCTTCACAAAAATTCTTCATGATTGTAAATTAACTGAAATAAAACTAGTAAAATAATTAACTGAATCCCTTTGCAGATGATAGGGATTATACACTAAAAATCCATCAAAACCTAAAAAAAAACATCATAACCTACTCCGTAGTTATTGAAAATTGTGGCGGATACCTTTTTCTGCTGTAAACTTTTGCCAGTAAATGTTTCCCTTAAAGACATCAACAGAACAGTACATTCACCCCTAAAATGAAGTATAAATATTTCCGTAAATAATCTTAAGTACCTAGACGGTGGTAGCGTTTTTACCTCACAGCAAGAGGTTCTCCCGTTCGATTCTCGGCTTGGCTTGGGAATGCCTTCTGTGTGGAGTCTGCATGTCCTCCCCGCGGTTGGGTAGCGTTCGAAAGACATGCGTGTGTAAATGGGCGTGCCGTCATTGAATGTTGGGCATTGAGCTAGCACCTCGGCGTTTTGTAAAAATCTACTGCAAATCATTAGTGGACCGGAGTTCCGTTGTGGCGACCCCTTACCGGGAAAAAGCCGAAAGGCAAACAACAACAACCTAGACGTACAGTACAAATCAGATATTACTACTTTTATCAATGCAAACTTTAACTCAACTTTGGTTAACATTTAGACTTTACTAAGAAACCTTGGGGTTTACATTTACTTTTCTTGATAGATCATCTATCATTAAAATGAATACCTACCAATGATTTTAATGTATTTGCATTAATTAATGGATATTTCATCTTGTATCTTCAGAGTCACAGACAGAGCTATCTTGAAGTTAATGTTGAACTAGCAATCCACAGATAAGTTTGAGTGGTTTAACAGGCAGATCTAAAGCTTACTGTGTGTGTGTGTTTGTGTGTTTGTGTGTGTGTGTGTGTGTGTGTGTGTGTGTGTGTGTGTGTGTGTGTCGCGGCAGGGGTAAATTATAATGTATATCTCTTATTTAAGTTATGTCAAGAGTAATCTACTTAACATCTTGGCCCATTTCAATGCAGACTCCATTTGCATTCCTCTTTGGATTGTGATGAATATATCATGTATAAATAGATTATGTATTTGGCCAAATCAAGTCCTTTAATTGACAAAACATCCTGGGTTTTTCCTAAACTTCCCTGATTTGCTAATCAACTAATGCTAGATACTCATAAGTTTCTAAAAACTACTCCTATTCAAAAAAAAAATCGCTGCTATTACAAGGTCATATAATTTTGATATTGTTGTAAGCAATGAATCTGTAATACTTTTGCCATTTCTACAAGTGAGAGGTCTTTGCTTGCACTATATCATAGACAAATATTATAATTTCAGATTTTGAATGCAATATCACTGGTCTACATCTACACTACAGGATATAACTGTCTTCAAATTTTCTTCGATCTTCAAGTCTGGTATCCGTTTCAAACTGAACACACCTTGGTTGAGTTACCCCAAAAAAGACTTTCCTCATTTCTCTTGTAACTCTATTGTTAATTCAACTTATTACTTGGGTGTACATGTTTCACATTAGTGGCAATCTCAAGTGAAAGAAATGTGCATCTCTCATGATTGGGAATTATATGGATAAATACTTACAAAAATGTGCATAATGATTACCGAATTCTTGACAATCTAGTGGCTATGGGAGAGCTGACATCACCGAACTGTGTATTATATGGGATTGATTCTAGCTGATGCACTAAATTTTGGGACTGTTAAGTCTTTTCAACCTGTGTGGTCTTTAATAATTGAGAAATTTAATAGTTTTCTAATTGCAAAGGTAAATGTGATTTAAGTGGTACAGTTGTTTCCGTAGCATACATGTTATGTAGCACTCTATCCTAACTTACAGTTTTGGAGTGATTGATTGGCCCCAAAACATGTCGGATAGATTAGATAGGAAAAAGAGGGATGCTTCATGCTCACCAAATGATTTATAAAAGTCGGTGCATACCAAGATTATATATTCCCCATTTCAAAGAGGGATGAGCCTCCTTGAAATTGATTACATGTATAGATCTGCAATCGTGGGACTCCACACATCTGCTGACCTTGCAAGACCCAAATGTAGTGAAAGTTTTGAAACAGGAGGAAAATCTAAGATGACTTCTCTACTTAATCTAGCAGAACCATATTGGCATCAAGCAGGAATGGAAATCAAACCAGAAGTAGATAAAAATCAGGCAGCAAATGAATGTACCAAAAAAACAAAAGAAAGTATATAATGTGAAGGACCAGATGAGAAGGCAAGAAATGTGGAAAATGCATAAATATAGTTGCAAAAATAGAAAACTTCTGGAAGAACCTCATGTTGATGAGGAACGAACACAGGAGTGGTTAAGGAGAGGCAAATTCAAAACCAAGAGATGAAAGGTTAATATTTGTGGCCCAAGATAGTGGGCTACGCACACCCTGGTTTACAAACTCCATTGAACATGTGGGAGAGACAGACAAATGTAGGTTTTGTAAAACCGAATTGGAAACAATCGCACACCTCTGTGCTGGTTGTGACATACTAATGGCAGAAAGACTGCATACTCAAAGGCATAATAATGTGGCAAGACTGTTGCACCGGAGATTGTGCAAATGTTATGGTATTGAAGTGGCTGAAAAACACTGGAAACATAAGCCACAAAGCATCATAGAAAATGAATGTTTACATCACATGGGATCGCCTATTACCAGCAGTTCACAGATATAGTGGTCCATGAAAAGAAGACAAAAGTAGCATTGATAATTGAAATCGCCGCACCCAGTGACTGTAGTGTTTTGTGTACAGAGAGAGACAAAGTCATAAAATATCAGGATCTGCAGGCAGAAATGAGAGCAATGTGGAAGAAAGATACCCAGACAGTTCCATTTGCAGTAGGAGCAATGGGTCTTGTGAAAAATAATCTATAATCGTATTTAGATATGTTACCAGTACATGCAACCCCATACGAATTGCAGGAGTCATTACTGGGCACATTGCGGGTGCCTGACAAAAGTATGAAGCAATACAAATTTCATGAACTTTAATCGTACTTTGACTTGGGAATGGGGTCCATTCCCGTCATGGTATTAGAAACCCAAAAGACTTGGAGAAATTAAAAAAGTCAGTAAATTATCTGATTTGTGTAATGCCTGCTTAGATCCAATTCCTTAACAGTGGGTGAAATGAGGAGAAAGGTCTCAAATTATGAAGCTACTTTTATCAGGCAAGCTTCCTGTATGCAGAGAGTCCGTGAACTCTTTTGACTAGTGGAGAAGTTTAAACGAACCTTGTTTTATAAATGACTCTTATGTGAAAGGCTAATCTTAAATATGCCATATGTTCCTGAATGTTGCACCTTCTTACTTGTGATGCCATTGCTGACTATTGACTTCCTCTTGGTTGATCTGTTTGACATGCATCTTAACCATGTAAATGTTTTTAGTAACGGATATAAGCCTCAACCCAAAGCCTTGTATATTATTCATTATGCACTATGTTTATCTACATGATTTAATGTTTAACCGTGGCTGTGGACTTTTCACTGTGTAAGATGTATGTATTGCTTCCAGTTTGTGTTGCTTTCACTGTTTTTTCACTTGTCATTATCAACGTTTTTTTAAACACAAAGATGCATTACTGTGAACAATCAATACTTTTCGGGTATTGCAGCTGTGGCCCCATATCTTATCAACAGCCCTTGGTGCTTGGCATGAGCAAGTGAACAGTGTATCTTGAGGGTGCTGATTTTTCAGAGGTTTGAGACTGTCCAACCGACATGAGCAGTTTTGATATAGCTCATTAAAGTAGCAGTGTAATGGCAAGCTGTGTGGAGCTGTCTTCTTTCATTAATTCTAAATATAGTTTTAAAGATATTTATTCAGAAAAGGGACTCAAGTCATGCTGGTCATCAGGTTGGTGCTGGCCTTCTCTGACATGCCTGTCAGCCAAAAGAAGCCTATTTACAACAACCAGAGCTGGGTTTAGAATGCATAGTGCAGTAAAGTTTGACATGCATTCTCTGAAGTGTTTTTCTTTGGGTAGTATTTCTATGTTTGTTAAAGAAATGTACTCTAATGTTCATAAACTTTCATCAATAAACAGCCTTTGGCAATAGTCATGCATGGTGCCAGCTTTGTCACTAATTGCAGGCCCCCGTTACCAACAAAAAATTCAAATATCTCCCTAAAGTATATGTTAAGTTATATAGATGTGCCTACTTGTGATCAAGTCTCACAACTGTTTTTTCTAACTGTTTAAACATATTATGTGAGAGCGTCGTTAATAACGAGTCATGTAAATACCATAGCTAGTGAAATAAATAGTTATTTATTTATATAGAAATAAGCATGTAGCTACCTGTGCCCAGGTGTGAATGAACACATCTGGACATATAATTTCATGCTTTTCTTTTATTTAGCTTGATGATGCAGGTACTGTTCTGTAGTTTTCAAAGTCAGTGTACTTTTAGAATGTATTTAACAAAAATGTGTTACAAACCATGCACAGCAAATGAGTACTGAGCTAGGGCAGCTCTTGAACATAAAAGTATAGAGGTCTTTGTTTTGTGTTTAATTTACTGGTTTATTTTTAGGAAAATGTAGCATATTCTGTTAGAACACACTGAAAGCATAAAACTTAAATCTATTAAAAAAATGCTATTTGGAGTGGTGCACTAATGTTGGCTTTGAAAGGGAGAATTTGTAATGCGTACAAAGCTTTAATTCTAATGTCTTTTTATATAGTGGAGATGGAACAATGAGAAAAAACATTGATGTGTGGAAGAAGTGGACAACTAGTAATAGCCTCCATTTACATGGGTAAGAGAAGAAAATTAGTATTTCAAATTATGTTCATGTAAAGTGCAGTTATTAACTGCTTCACCCATTCTTCTATAGCACTGCATTAATGTTGCTGGTTGAATATCAAGTACAATGTCTTACTTGTAATATGTGGTCTTCAAGAGCAATTTGCAAAAAAAAGTGTTTGTGAATTACAGCTTCATATTTACTTGCCTGTGATGGAATTTAGCTGAGTATTTTATGAATTTGTTATAAGTCAAGACTTATAGCTGGCTGTGTTGCAGAGGGATGAAGCTCCTTAAAGTGAATTAGCAGATTTGGTTTGACTGGGGGAGGGATTATTGGAAGATGCGGCTACTATTTTGATTTGCCAGTACTTGTTTGGGGAGAGATTGTACAAGTGTCAGAAGTGCTTGTCCCACTTCTGCATCCTGTGTTCAAGACTTGGGGACCTGATGAGAGCATTTGCTTTCTAGGGGAGAAAGAGTTGCCTGAGGTGATAGGTGCCTGCATGACTGAGCAATGACTCCATGATTCTCCCATTGCACTGGGAGAAGGTAAGCATGTAGAATGACCCCAGTCTGGTTAGGATAACAACCCAGCAACCATTCAACATTTACCCCATTGACAGTTGTAGCTGGTGGAGGAACAAATGGATCAGTGGGGTGGAAGATTTGGATTGATGTACTAGAAGCACTAAAAAAATGTCATTAGAAATACAACATTCTTAATTTTTGAAGAAAAGCCTTGTGTCCTACAAAATTTTGAGTACTGAGTAATGTTACTTGTCTCTGATTTGTGTAACAGTTCTTGTATTAACAGTTATATTCTGTACCACACCCTACAAACACAATCAGAGTTGTATGTTTTGGCATTTGAAAAGAAAAAAAAAAGGTCATGACTGTCTGAAGCAGATGATGTGAAGTAGTTCAATCTCGCCATTCATTCATCACTGATGGGCTCGGAGCCGATCCCTCGGCTCGGACACGGCCATTAGTAAGCTTGAGGTTTACCAAAAGCTTGAGGTTTACCAAAAGCTCGAGACCTAACCCCTTATCCCATGATGCACTGCCTGGAATACCTCAGATCTAGTTACCGTGGCGCAGATCTCATGTGTTTCCAGAGCTTGATTCCTTTTTGGAGAAAAATAGGATTTACGCAAGTTAAATTCTTTCTTTCAAATAACTAATTTTTATTTATTGTTATTTACTGTTTCTCCCTTTTTATAGTCCTATCTTTTGTATTAGGAAAGTGTAGTTTTTTGTCCGTCATTATCAATTTCGAGCCCTGCCCTTCGGTCTCACTTCAGCCCCCAGAGTGTTCACCAAATGCATGGCAGTGGTAACGGCTCCCCTGAGACATCTTGGATTCCAGATGTTTCCGTATTTAGACGATTGGCACCTTTCCGCCACCACCAGGCATCAACTAGTTCAATCAAGAGACCACACTCCGACTCTCTGCAGTCAGTTGGGCATTACCATCAACTTCGAAAAATCTGCCTTATCACCATCACAGCATATAAACTTTATAGGAGCAGTGTTAGACACCTCACCCATCACTTTAAGGCTACCATTAGACAGAATCGCTCTGCTGCATCAGCAAATCAGCTCTCTAGTATGAAAGACGAAAGCACCAGCATCAAGAGTTGTTAAAAATTTTGGGTCTGATGGCTGCTGCAATCATAGCCATTCCTCTAGCGAGAATGCATATGAGAATACTTCAATGGTTACTTTTCACTCAATGGTCTTACCAGGAACTTCCCATGAGTCACACAATATTGATCACAAACTCGTGCAAGAAGGACCTTCAGTGTTAGTTGACGTCTCTTCATGTAGCCGTAGGTCACCCATTTGTATTTCCACCTTCAATAGCCACTGTGACCATGGATGCCTCCCTGATAGGGTTGGGGAGGGGGCATTTATCAGGACAGGATTGTCCAAGGCAGATGGACGGAACAGGAGTTACATTTGCATATCAACATCCTGGAGATGAGAACAGTACTTTTGGCGTTGCGTACTTCCAAGACTCTCTTCCTCAGGGGACCATTGCAATTCAGACCGACAACGTGTCAGTGATCTGGTATTTGAACAAACAAGGCGGGACCAGATCTTGCCCCTTATGCCTAGAAGCCCTCAGAGTTTGGCAGTGGGCTGTATCCTCCCAGCGTTTTCTGCTGGCAATGCTCAGAAGATCCAACGTGATAGCAGACAAACTGAGCAGGGCAATTTTATTGCCTCATGAGTGGTCCCTCAAACAAGAGATAGCGGACAGGATTTTCCGCAAATGGGGCCAGCCTTGCTGCAATCTTTTTGCCAGTCACCTAAACACCAAATGCAGAAGCTATTTTGCCCTGATCCCCCATCCGGGGGAGTCTCCAAGGGATTCACTTGTACACGATTGGCCCTTGGGTCTTCTCTATGCATTTCCACCAATCCCTCTGATTTCAAAGGTTCTACAGAAAGCTTTGTTGCTAAGGAAGACTATGATTGTAATATGCCCTCATTGGCATCGGCAGATTTGGTTCCCATTCCTATTTCAGCACCTAGTGGGAGGAACCATGGATTCTGGACCTGGTTCCAGACCTGCTGACACATCCGTCTGGGAACTTCCATCCTTCTCTACAGTCTCTGCAGCTCACAGCTTGGCTGCTCCAGTTCCCCTCATAGCCAGGCTTGATAATGAGACGAGACCCATCTTGTTGTCTTCCCAAATGCCTTCCACCAGAAGATTATACCTCAGCAAATGGAAAAGATTTTCTTTATGGGCCTCCAAACAGAACATTAACCCTTTTAAAGCACCCATGTCGTCCATCTTAGAATTCCTTACCATGATTTTCAACAAAGGTTCAGCAGCAGCTACAGTATGAGTTCAAATGGCTGCCATTGCTAACTTTCACCTAGGAATAGACAGATTTAACATTATGGCCCATAAGCTGTCTAGAGCCTTTCTCAAAGGGACCTGCCACGTCAGACCCCCAGTGAAAGTTCCTTATGCACCGTGGAATCTTAACTTACTATTGTCCCGGATTATTCTTCCTCCCTTTGAACCAGCATCATCCTGTGAAATGAAGTTCTTATGGAAAACTCTGTTTCTAGTGGCCATTACATCTGCCCGTAGAGTGTCGGAGCTTCTAGCCTTATCTATCAGTCCACCTTATTTGATTTTTCACCCTGATAGAGTATCACTCAGAACAAATCCTTCCTTTTTGCCTAAAGTTTGTTCCGAAACTAATATTAATCAAGTCATTGAGTTACCAGTCTTCTTTTCCAACCATTCTAACAAAATGGAGTATATGCTACACAAACTTGATGTTCACAGACAGCTCAGATTTTATCTGCACAGAACTAAAGATATTAGGAAATCAGACCAACTCTTATCCTTTTCAGAAACCAGAAAAGGTAGGCCAGTGGCTAAAACAACTCTATCTAAATGGTTATCGGATTGTATTGCCTTTGTTCATTCAGCTGCCAATATGCCTTTGCCTCAAAAGATTAAAGCTCATTCTACCAGAGCAGTATCTACATGTGCTGCTTTTCAAGCCAAAGTGCCTTTAGATAATATTTGTGCGGCAGCCATTTGGTCTAAACCTCATACCTTTTATCACTCATTACAAAGTGGATAAGGCCTCCAGGGACAGGGCCTCTTTCGGGTCCATGGTCCTGAGAAATTTACTTCTGTGAGCCACCTGAGATTTGGGTTGCTAGGGCTGCTACCCATCAGTGATGAATGAACGGTGAGATTGAACAACTTCACATAAAGAAGTTATGTACTCACCATAACGTTCCATGTGAGTTGTTCTATCTCGCCTCCCTCCCTCCATCCCCAACCTGGCTAACAAGTTGACCTGGAATCTAGCTTCATCCTGGTTATGCATTCCTTTTTATTTTTTGTTGGAATAATTATCTGACAAAAGTAGTACACGCAGCAAACAAGATCTGAGGTATTCCAGGCAGTGCATCATGGGATAAGGGGATAGGTCTCGAGCTTTTGGTAAACCTCGAGCTTGCCAACGGCTGTGTTGGAGCTGAGGGATCGGCTCCGAGCCCATCAGTGATGAATGAAGGCGAGATAGAACAACTCACATGGAACGTTATGGTGAGTACATAACTTCTTTTTTTCTGTCTCGGATATCCCTCTCATTATGTGATATTTGGATCAGCCTTACTCTGTTCTTTTGTGCACTCAGTCTTGACCACACTGATGTGCTTAACTTAAATAGTTTTCTTTTTACAGGGTTGTCTTCAGGTGTATAGTCTAAACTACCAGGCCCTCTCACTAGTGAAGTTCTTATGTTTGTTCATCAGTCTTGTTTTTCATTTCACTTTTTCAGGTGCAAGTCTTTTTAAAGGGTCTAGCTTGAAAAGGTCATAGGCTAGACAGTCTGGACTTTCCACTTCATAGTATTACTTGAAGTTTTGCATTTCATAGTGCATTTGGTCTTGTTTAATTGCATGCATCTTTGGCATTTATTTATTCGATTACTGGATGTGTACCCTCAAATTTACCTTTGGACTAACTGGCCTAGCCATCAGTAAGAAAGGGGTTAACAGCGTGAGGGGGGGGTGTATTGAAAAGATGTTGCTGTTCATAGTACTAAATTGCCCTAAAAAGATTATGAATCCTGTGAATTGAATGCGTTTGGTATTATGCAATAGTAGCATTAAGCTGTGTGAGATAGGATAGTCAGTCATAGAGTATACATAGTGTGTTAGCTTTTAGGAGAATGTTGCTTGCCTTTGCCTTTTCAGTCTAACTTGGTTGAATCTGTAGCCCTGTGTGAAGATGTGGGCAAGCCTACCTCAGCCCTTGTGCAGGGAGCTTTACTTCTTTAACTTCCTTAACTATTACAACCTATGTCTAGGTTGCACAATCTTTGGAAGTAAATTACAACTTTCTAGGTTTGAACCCATTTAATGTCTAGGTTGCACAATCTTTGGAAGTAAATTACAACTTTCTAGGTTTGAACCCATTTAATGGAATAAGGTGAACAATCAAGATTCGCTTAAACCTTAATTCAAGACTCTGACAAAATCCTGGTTAGCCATTCTTGATCAATGTAGTTTTATTCACTATGTATTTCCCTGTTCATTTCAGAAAAATGATTTTCTGTTTAGAGTGACCTTTTCTGCACTGAATGTTGAAACGTTCTAAATGTTTTTAGTGTATTTAGTTATTTGCACTTTGGTTATCTTGGATGTAGCTTTTTGCCATTTCTAGAAAGACTGAAGTGCTTCTGCATTCTGATGTAAATTAGTTTTAGGTAACAAACATAAAAATTGCCTTATTAAAACTGTTTTCCCAGTCTGTAATAGTTTTAATTTTGATGTGAATATGCTATATTGTGCCTAAAGTTAATTTGAAATGCTGTGTGTAGTAATCGGTAATCCTTATTCTAATTAGGAACAGTTCATCCAGTGTCATTTATCTATATAATGAATCTTTCTGAAATTAAAGTGGAGTGAATAAAAACAGTGAAATAGGAATGTTCCACTCGTATTTCACTGTTTCTGTTCATTCCATTTTAAGCCACACTAATATGAATTTTGATACATACATATCTACCTGGGCTGTTAGCTGTAGTCATTCTCTTCTAAATTAAGCATGGATTTGTGCTTGTGCCTTTATTTTTTTAGCATGGTCTAAAAACTGGTACTGCCGACTCTATACAACCGTGGTTTAAATGCAGGCATGTTCTCTGCCATTGTTTACAAGGAACTGCACATTGCACTTAGTGTCTGTAGATAATCTACCAGTATAACCTCTCCCACACATTTTCCATTCATTACTTCAAGTTGTAGCATGGCTCTGACCTGGGTAGCACTGTCTTTTGCAACAACCATTAGTCACACAACAAAGTAGTGCAATAGGGCGCTTGGGATACATTGCAGTTATTTTAATACGTGCAGCCAGGACTTCACTTTTCAACAGTTTTCCATCACTTGGATTTTTTTATGTTTATTTAAATTATTTGTTGTATTTGTGTGTCAACACCCTTGTGCAATGTGCGTATTTAAAGATTGCTATGATGCTGTTAACTGTCTCATTAGTCAGTTAAATATTTATACAATGGGTTAGCATGCCTACTCTGTGCATTCAAATTGTGTTCTTACTGGCACCCACGTAGTGATTGTTACTGTAAGGAGTATAGTTGCAGTTTTTGGAATTGTTCAGAAATTAATACTTTTGCTGTGGTATCTCTTGCCTAATGAATTGGTAGAAGTTCTGATTTGTAAGCTATATAATGAACCTGTATGCTAAAATTATTTTTAACACTCAAATTTTGTTGAAGAATTCACACTACTGAAACAGATGAAGGATTTATTATCATTACAGTTTTTCCAAAGGTTTTCATCACACACTGTACTTTTTTGACAGTTGAAAAGGCTTACAGTCAAATATTTAAGACTCACAGATGAAACTTAATCATATTAAATGACATGCTTGAATGTAAAGTATGAAGATAAATTCGCTCTTCGACAGAGTGTAGTTATGTCTACATTGCAAATGCAAAACCAATGCTAGCAAAACAAACCTTTCAGGGATGTAAAGCTGGAACAGTAAACCTCATAAGCAAAAATTATTTCATGTAGTACCAGTCAAATTGAAAGATTAACAGTCAAGTCCTAAACTGGACCTAAAACAATTTTAGCATAAAGCAGCATTTCTGCCTTAAATGACACACAATACAAAGTCATTTCGAATGGAGTGTGTGCAGAGACAAATTAAGGTTTGCAAAAATGCAGCTTGGTAGTGTATTTAGGAGGAGTTAGTTATTCCTTATGATGTACTAGATAAGTACCCTTGCAATTAGTATTACATTGTTTCATACACTGGGTGTCTTTTCAATATACTTAAAACTTGTTTGTAAATCTCCACAAATCCAGATAAAATTTGCAGATGGACTTCCACAGATTCTCACTTAATTCCTTTTAAACCAGTTTTTCATTACAAGAAGTTTAATCCAAGAAGACACAAAGTGAAATTGAAATTTATAGCATCCCTTGAAGCTTTCAGCACAGGAATCTGTAGGAGACGGTGGTACCATTTACAATCATCTGAGCTGGCAATAAAGTGACAGCTGTGCAGACCTTTAATTATATGTCACCAGATAATTTGTATCAATGTGAGCCCCACAATATGTTTTCAGATCTGTTACTGAATTGTAAACATTGGGAAGCAACATAGATGGTTTATGGAGCACCTTTAAATAAGGTAGGGTTTTCTGTGCATTCTGCCATATTTCCTGGCAGGCAAGGCATATATCTTTTAACATAAGACCCCAGTAATTGTGTGTGTGTGTGTGTGTGTGTGTGTGTGTGTGTGTGTGTGTGTGTGTGTTTGTTTTAGAAAAATGCATTGAATCAGTAATGGATACGAACTAAATGGTAAAATATTATCTGATGTCATTATCATTCGTTCCTCAACCTGTGGGTTTGGATCTGAACCTCAGATCCAACTTGGTCGCTTTTATAACTTGGGATTTGACTCTCGAGCTCCTCCCTTACTCATAATGCCCCTGTCCTTCAGATTACTTCGGCTCTCATTTGCCACACTTCAAGCAAGCTGGTTTTTTTGCTCTTGTAGCTCCTCGTGGATCGTGAGTGATATTTAACTTTGGAATTTCCTTTAGTATCCTCTTTTTACTTACCTTAACCCTTCCTTGCCCTTTTCACCAACTTTGTTGTTGTTCCTTTTTGATCCTTTTATTGTTGATATTTCTCGCACCTACCATTGTTGGTAGGTTCCGTTTCCTTCCTTTCTTCCCATTTCTCTATTTAAAAAATAAATAAGTAAATGAAAAAAGTCCTCCTTATAGGGTTTTTTTAACCATCAGTGGCTGACAAAATGAACGTGGCAGTGGGGTTCAAAAAATGCACTTCTTTGGGCACAAGATTCCTCAGCCTGATGCCCACAGGGAGTGTGTTTACTGCTTGGGTGCTAGCCATTTAGATATGGACTGCGACATCTGTGCAGGTTTCAATGCCCAAGCCGTGGTTGATCTCCACAAAAATTGATTTTGAAGGGCCTACTTCCTCAGTTGTCTTCTCCTGCTAGACCTTCTAAAGAATCAGTGGCTAAACCCCTCTACTGAAAAGCTTAAGGAGCCTAGGGAGCAATGGAAAATGCTCTCCTGCCTGATTTCCAAAAAGGAATACTTCAGAACCTAAAACCAAGACTTTGAAATTATCTGATTTGAAGCCTTCGGATCTGACACTGACTTATTTGACTCCTCCTCCTTGGCGCCTGACTCCTACGACTACCCTGGAGATCGTATCTCATTCTACTCTGTCTCCCTTTCTTCAGGGGACCCCAGAAAATCTACCAGGCCTCCCTCCACTTCTCCGTAAGATCTTTCTGGAGTCTCTCTGAAGTGGAGGTGGATAGGATGATGAGGAGATTCCTCAGGACCCAGATTCAGATGGGGGTGTTGCCTGCTCCATCCCCCACTGGATCTGTGAGCTACAGTCATTCTTTTGTGCCCTTAATATCATTTTCTCTGATCCAACCTCCTGCTTCTAAGCTGTCAGATCTGGAGATAACCAGAGTCGATGGGTTGGCTCATATGACGTGTTCATCCTCGGTTCTAACTCTGTTGGAGCACGAGGGATCTCTGAGCTGAAGTGTAGGGTCTGAGGGGCCGACTTTGACTCTGAAGTTTTTTTGGAGCTGTTGCTTCCCCTCAGAACCTTGATGCTAGACAGCTAGGCTCAGACTCCCCCTTCTGGGCATGGGTTCTGTGAAGGTTGGGGGTTGTCTGTTCCGAGAGCTACAGCTCCAGAGGGATTACCACTGGGTTCCCCAAATACTTCTGTATTTGAAGTGATGGAGAGGGTGTTGTCCAGCTGAGAATTGCTTTGACTCTACCTCCTTCTGATCCTACTCCTATTCTGCCTTCTGCACCTTAGCCTGCTCATCCTTCACCTCAGGGATAGCCAGACCCTAAGTGCTTCCAAGCAGCACCTCTTGCAGATCTCCCCATCTCTTCTGACACCTCCCTGGAGCATCCAACAGAGAAGGTCCTCTGAAAGATTGTGCAAGAGGAGACACCTGGATTCCCGTCAGGAATCGTTGACAGAAGACACGAACTTTGATGAAGGGGAAGGGGTCCCTAAGATACCCACCTGAAGATGCCTCCTTTGGATATATCCTTGCAATCCTGCACCAAAGAGGCAGATGGTTTGACCAAAGCCCTTCCTCAGAGGAGCCTGTGTTTCTGGAGGCCTTTGGGTTTGGCCCTTCTACATCTTAGGTGACCCCCCCCCCCCATGGATGACCTTATTGACTTCGTCTCCCACAGGGCATGGAAGGAGCTAGACATTGTGGAGCACATACCAAAAAGCTGACAAAAGCCTCAGTGTCCCATCAGATAAGCAACACTGGACAAAAGGTACCCTGGTAGATGCTGTGGTTCTTGCAAAGGAGCTGTCTGAACAGAGCTCCTCTGTCCATCCTCCTAATAGAGAGTCTAGGACTTTGGACAGATTTGGGAAGTGGGTGTATGTGTCTGTGACCTTCGTATTGCGATTGCTGAACTACCTGGCACACTTCACCAGACTACAGAGAGACTTAAATAAGGAACTATCTAGCTCTGCCCCAGGGTCCATGCCTGCAGAGGAACAGAAGACCCTTTCCTTAAGATTGGCCACCCTGCAATCTATCTGTAACTTCATGAGGCTAATCTTGCATGCTGTATAGGGTACTTCAAGGGCTGCTGGTTCAGGTATTGCTATAAGGCATCATGCCTTGATGTGGCTTTACTTTGCAGAACTTTTTAAGGTATCCTTCATCAGTGCTCCTTTTTGATGGATCGTCATTGTTTGGCCCCACTATTAAAGAGATGCTCTCCCGTAGTGAGAAAGACAGACATACCTTGTCTGCTGTCTGAATCCATTTTTCTACCCCACAAAGACCTTTCTCCAGGAACCAGTGTGGTGGTAAAAAAATTATGGTTCAAAAGTCTTAAGGTCCTTTTCAGGAGTCACAGGGAGGTTTCCCCCAGAGATAGAGGGGAAACCACTATAGTGGTAGATGCCACCCATGCAGCAGAGGGGGGGGGGGTCCACAAAATCAAGGAGCACGACATTCCTTCTCTGATAAATTCTTTTAGCACTCCCGAGAGCTTATCCAACTGTCCCTCTTTGAAGGCAGTTGTGGGTGCTTATCCTTGCATCCAGACACCTGGTTAGTCATCATAAACGATCATTGGGTGCAAAGGATCATATCCTGAGGATATTCCATTTCATTTTTCCAACTACCAAAACCAAGGAAAAATCACCCCGGTGTTCTACTCAGTCAGAGGGAGGAAGCAGCATTACAAATTACAAAGCTGCTAGAAAGAGTAATCTGGGAGTTTCCACCAGACCAAATTGGTTCTGGAATCTTGTCAAGGTTCTTTCTTAGTGGGGAAGAAGACAGGGTACCTTTGGCCAATTTTGGACCTAACATTCCTAAACAAATCACGGTTCAGTCCATTCTACCACTGTTATGAAAGGACGACTGGATGTCCTCAGTCAACCTTCAGGACTCGTACTATCACATCAAAATGAACAGGAGCTCCAGAAGTTTTCTTTGCTTCTGGCTTGGGGGCCAGTCATCACTTCATAGTACTCCTCGTTTGTCTCACCACAGTCCCCAGAGTGTTCACCAAATGCATGGCAGTAGTAACGGCTCACTTGAGACTGCATGGATTCAGCATGTTTCCTTATCTAGATGCCTGGCTCCTGACTGCATCAACCAAGTATCTACTACTACAAGCCAGGGGCTATCTACTACACCTAGCCCATACCTTGGGCATCACAATCAGCATGCAAAAATAACAGCTACATCCCATACAGTTGATAGACTTTATGGGAGCACATCTAGACACAGCCAGTTGCCTAGCCTACCTGCCTCCGGACAGGATATTTACCTTTAAAAATCACATATCAGACATATTTGACCATTGCCAAACCCCAAGCAGCTGTAGTCGTCAGAGCATTAGGTTCGCTGGCTGCCAAGATAACATTGATTCCAACAGCATGCTTACATATGAGAATCATTTAATGGATGCTGGAGGTTCAATGGTCTTTACACTTCTATCCTCTCAATCACTCAATCAAGTTGTCCCGAATATGCAAGGACTCTCTTCTATGGTGGCTGTACTTGGAAGAAGTTGAACAGTGATGTCCTTTTATTCTTCCTCCCCCCAGTGCCACGTTGACCACAGATGCTTTCCAGCTGGGATGGGGGGGGGGCATTACCTGGCTCAGATGGTCCAAGGCACATGGTTGACACAAGGGACCAATTTGAATATCAGTGTCTTGGAGATGAGACCAGTGCTTCTAGCTTACAAGCACTTCAGAGATTTCACCCTGTAGGAACCATATGTCTGTGGTATGGTACATCAACAAGCAGGGGGAGGGACCAGTTCTTACCCCCCCCCATGTCAAGAAGCAGTGAGGGTTTTTCAATGGGTGACCTCTTCTAGCCACTTCCTTGCAGCACACATTCTGTGGAAGTCCAACATTCTGGCTGGGAGTTATCTTATTGCCTTACATCTAGTTTCTAAACCAGTCAGTGGCAAACCTGATATCTGAAGTAGGAGATTCATTTGTCTGCAACCTGTGGTTATGGATCCGATATTGGATCCGAACCGGCATGGTTATCCAGCTATGGATCCGAGCTCTTAGCTCCTCCCCTCACCCATAATGCCCTGCTTTCCCTACATGACCTCAGATCTAGTTTGCCGCGCTGGTAACCAGGTCTTGGATTTTGAGCTCTTCAGCTAAGTGAATTTTTCTACTTAAAGATAGCTTTATTTTGAGTAGTTTTTGTTATATTTGAGTGATTGTGTTAGGTTCCCCTTAATAATTTGATATTTTCAGCTTAAAATTTTTAATTTTAATATAACATTTAGTTTATACCCTCCCCTCGCTGGTCGGAGTTTTGTGCGAGTGTGTTGTGTGGGGCCTTGTGTTTATACTAGTTTATTACTAGTCTCTGTCTTTATTTTTTTCTTGTTAAAAAAAAAAAAAAAAAAAAAAAGACTTATTATGTCAGAAGCCCCTAAGGCAATATTCTCCAAATGCTCCGAGTGTGGCCATAAGCTATCCCCTGCTGATGGCCACACTCGGTGCGTTCGATGCCTTGGGGTTGAATACCTCACTTCTGGATGTTCCATTTGTGCAGGGTTCAACCCCAGGGCATTGAAGGAGCGGAGGTCGAAGCTGGTCCTGGCGGGACTTTTCCCCCCGGACTCGGTTTTGGCTCCCGCTCCTGTGGTGGGTACCGTGGTCTCTGTTCCCGCCTCGCCTGCTCCCCCTCCTCCACCTGGGACTCAACCTCCCGCTGCTGGGTTGGAGGAGAGAGAGGCAAGAAAAAAGGACCGGAGAGAGAAACACCATAAGCGGCGGGCCGAGACCTCAGTTTCGGCCCCGCCAGCTAAGCGGGCTTCTCCTCCGGCCTCCTTGGCTGCTGGCTCCCCCCCCCCCCCTGGCTCCGGTCTGCTTTTCACCAGGGCCTGAGGAGGAGGAGACCCGATCTCCGTCGAGGCTATCGAGGAGGCACTCAAGGCTTACCTCAGTAGCCTCTTCGAGATTCACATATAGCCTTTCTGAGCTGATCTGGACCAGATGATGAGAAGGTTCATCCAGTCCCAGATGCAGATGGGAGTGCTCCTGCCTCCCCCCCCCCCCTCTGGGGGGGGAGCTCGACCCCATTTTTCAAGCCTATAGCTCCTTTTCCGACCCGCTACCTGAGTTCGGAGTGTTCGGAGCCGGGCAGCTTCGGAGCCGGGGGTGGGTCGGCGCCGATAGTACTAGGTACTTCGGATCCAACCCTACCCTCGAATGTTTCGGATCCGACCTCTCGGAGTCTGGCTCCGAGCTTCGGATCCGGGGGACTCCGTGTGCCTTCGGCACCGTCTGTGTCAGAGCGCACTGGTCCCTCTGATCAGAGTGTCTTGGGGCCGGCTCCGATCCACTCTTCGGATCCGAGGGGGAGCCGACTTTCCGATCCTTTGGTCGAGGCTGGCTCCCCCTCGGCTTTTGATGTAGTGGAGAGGGCTCTGTTGAGGGCTTCCGGACCCCCGGCCCTTGCTTCGGCTCCGTCCCGCGCTCCATCTGCACTGGGTCAGGCTTCCACCATCCGGCCTCTGGGACAGCCCGCTTCAGTGCCCCAAGCTGTTCCTTTGGAACAAGACACTGCCTGCGAGGGCTCCTCGGACAGCCCCCCCCGAGGAAGCCCCTCGCAAGCATACATGTAAAAGGAGGCACATAGACTCCCCCGAGTCTTTAACTGAAGACACGGATTTGGAGGAAGGGGAAGGGTCCCCAGGATCACCCCCCGATGATGTCTCCTTTGGAGACATCATGGAAATGCTTCGCATAAGGGGGGGGTGGTCTGCCCCCAAGTCTTCAGACGAGTCCGTGTTCTTGGAGGCATTCGAAGCGGGCCCATCTACCTCTTGGGTGTCCCCTCCTGCCGACCCCCTGGTGGACCTCATTACCACCAGGTTGTGGAAGGAACCGGACACCGTGGAGCCAATCCCCAAAAGGCCAGACCGAATCCTTAGTCCCCCTGCAGAGACCGTGCCCACTGGAGTAAGGGGCCCCCTGTAGATGCCATGTTGATGGCAGCAGCCACCAAGAGGGAACTCGCTCAGGAGAGTCCCTCAGTCCACCCTCTGAGCAAGGAGTCTCGGATGATGGACCGCTTGGGGAAGCGAATGTTTAGTTCTGCGACCTTCTCAGTGAGGGCGCTCAACTACTTGGCACATGTGATCAGGATGCAGCGAGATCTTATTAAGGAATACGCTGTATCCCCCCCTGAGTCCATGTCGGAGGAGGACAAACTTTTGCACTCCACCCGTATGGCCACTCTTCGATCCGTGACGAATACCTCTATGCGGTTGCTGTCCTATGCTACTGAGGGAGCCGCTAGAGCTGCAGGAGTAGGCCTAGTCATGAGATGCCAGGCCTGGCTCCGCCATTGCGATTTCACGGAGCCCTTCAAGGCGTCCTTCGTGAATGCCCCCTTCGATGGTTCTGCCCTTTTTGGCAAGACTGTTCGCGACACCTTGACCCAGAGTGAAAAGGATGGGAAGACGCTGTCTGCCATCGGAATCCGCTTCTCTGTGCCCCAGAGGTCCTACTCTAGGAACCAAAAGGGCCAGAAGAAGATGTGGTTCCGGAAGTCGCAGCAATCCCAACCCGCTCTGGACAACCAGTCCTTCCGTGGCAGAGGAGGACAGGGAGGACGTCTCCCCAGGGGCAGAGGGGCTCCCAGGAACTTCGGGTCCAGAGAACCTTTCTCTGAACGGCCCGCGCAGCAGCCCTGAAGGGTTGCCCGACTGCTCCACTCTGGAGGCAGTCGGGGCGTTCGAGCACCTAGCGGCATGGGAGTCCATAACATCAGACCGCTGGGTCCTCCGCATTATATCCAGAGGATACAAAATCCCCTTTCATCACATTCCAAAATTAAAATCCCTCCCCGATGTTCCACCCCGTCAGTGGGAGGCCGCTTCGGCAGAAATTGGCCATCTGCTGGGGAAAAGAGCCATCCAGCCCGTCCCCCCAGACCAGATCGGATCAGGATTCTACTCCAGGTTCTTTTTAGTGCCAAAGAAGACGGGGGACCTAAGACCAATTTTAGACCTGTCCACAAACCACAAACACTGCAGCAGGTCAAAATTCACCAACAAACAACACAGGAAGCCAGTGCCAAGCCAACGTTTATTGCGATCTGGTACCTCGGCTTTTCGCCTTCAAATGGATCACAAATTCATTGTGCTGTTAACTGCTATTTATACAAACAATTTTAGTTAATCAGCACCAATTAATCAATTGACATTTTAAAGTGCTCTACCATTGTTTAATGTCTTTACAAAGATCTAAACATTAAAAACAAAATATTAACAATCTCAATTTCACAATTATTATTACATTACTATATTTCATATATAATCAATCTTTATTTAAACATCATTGTAGAAAAATGAAAGAGAATGCTTCCAAAAAACTTTCAAGTAGTAAGGAAAAGAATCAATATAAACTAAGAAATAAATATAGCAATGACAACTTCTATTATCAATATATGTATAGACAACTATGTAATTTCTATTATGCTACCTTCTAAAAATAACACATATATATCAAATTTTATATTTAAATATATATTTTGACAAATAATATCATAAAATGATATTTGATAATTGACTTTAAATACATTCCAACAATAACAGCTCCTATACCCCAAGACAGCTCATGTGTGGTTTACTAAGTTGTATATATTATACCAAAACAAGAATATATATATTTTTTAGTGTAATTATAAATGTTTTATATGCAATAATGTTACATACTTAGTTCTAAATTAAGTCCATGTGGTTTCAATGTCTTGAATTTAAGAATCATCCTAGTCTCCAATTCAAGTAGTTTCTGGACAATTGATCCCCCATTTCCATAACTAAAAGGTTGACCCAATACACAAAAAATTAAACTATTAGCATCACCTTTATGTTTTTCCAAAAAGTGTTTAGCCACTGGACTATAGTCATTTTTATTTCTAATATCTTTTAAGTGTTCCAAAACTCGAACACGAACCATTCTTTTGGTCTGACCTATGTACCATGAATTGGAACACGAACATCCCAACAGGTATACCACTCCTGTGGATTTACAATTGAAAAAGTGTCTAGCTACAAAGGGTATACCATTGATGTTAGTTACATTTAGGACCCTACTGCATACACTACACTGTCCACAGGCGAAAGTACCTACAGTATTCTCATTAATACCCACATTAAATTTCTCACTAAAATTATAGTTTAATAGCTCCTTTAGATTTTTTCCCCTTTTATATGAGAACATTATCTGTTTGGGAAAAATGTCACCAATACTTTCATCTTCACAAATAAGATACCAATACTTCCTTATGATGTTACTTACTTCTATGGATATGGGAGAATATTTCGTGACAAAAAATAATTTGGACTCACTAGTTTTTGAAATATCTGTATTTCTAACCCTAGATGTAATCTTACTTGTGATTTTCCTAGCAAGTGAACTACGTCTCTCCTGTCTCAAATGGACTCTATCCTCATGTCCAGAGTGGTCTGTAATTCCAAGAATTTTATTTTTACAACTTAACAAATGGTCATTTCTATAGCCTCTCTCAAGTAGTCTGGATTCGACCTTATTTAATTCCAAATATCTCTCATCCCTATTACTAGTATGGTTATAAATCCTTTGAAATTCACCAAAAGGAAGAGACCAAATCAGATGTTCCGGATGCATACTTTCTGCATGTAGAAACATGTTCACTGAAGTTTCTTTCCTATAGGGTCTATATCCAATGTAGTCATCATTATGGAAGAGAGTTATATCAAGAAAATTAATCTTAACTCTATCCATTTCATAAGAAAATTTTAGACCATGACCATTATTGTTCAATACATCAAAAAATTCAAGGAATTCAGACATCTCACCACTACATATTAATATGAGATCATCAATGAACCGTTTGTAAAATACTACATTATTTTGATAGAAGGAAGTAGAATAAATGTATAACTTTTCGAAATAGTCCATATATAGTATGGCATATGAGGGTGCAAAAGCAGCCCCCATTGCCGTACCTTTTATCTGAAGAAAAAAGTCCTTATTGAAACAAAAGTAGTTATGGGAAAGACAAAATTCTAACAATAATATCAAAAAAGAAGTTCTAGGGCCATCACCCAACATTATTTGAACAGCTTCAAGTCCCCACCTTCTCTTGATGTTAGTATATAGTGCCTTCACATCTTTAGACCTCTCCCTGTTAAACCTGGCAGTTCCCAAGGAGAAGTTCCGGATGGTCACCTTGCAATCCATCCTCCCCCTTCTGGGAGAGAATCACTGGATGTGCTCTATAGACCTCAAGGATGCGTACTATCACATACTAATGGACAGACGTTCCAGGAGGTTTCTTCGCTTCCGGCTGGGAGCCAGTCACTACCAGTTCAGGGTCCTTCCCTTTGGTCTCACCGCAGCCCCCAGGGTGTTCACCAAAGTATTAGCAGTGGTTGCGGCCCACCTGAGGCTTCAGGGGGTGCAGGTCTTCCCATACCTGGACGACTGGCTCTTTACCGCCCCAACAAGGCATCTACTATCATTGGCACGAGACTCTTTTCTTCATCTAGCTCCCTGCTTGGGCATCACGATAAATGTAACAAAATCTAACCTGGCCCCTACTCAGTTGATAGATTTTATAGGTGCCAGGTTAGACCCGAGGGAGTTAAGAGCCTTCCTCACACCCGACAGAGTTCAGAATTTGCGACTCCAGGTGCGGGCCATCCTCCACTCCAGCTCTGTTCCGGCGGAATTGGCCCTGAGGGCTCTAGGGTCCATGGCGGCAGCAATATCTCTTCTTCCTCTCGCCAGGTTCAACATGTGGGTCCTTCAGTGGACACTTCAAGTTCAGTGGTCTTACCTTGCTCTACCTCTGCATCATCCCATTGCGATCAGCAAGGCCTGCAAGCGGTCCCTCCTGTGGTGGCTCCACTCTCAGGATCTCCACGGAGGCCGCCCCTTTTGTGCTTCTCCCCCTCTTGCCACGGTAACCACGGACGCCTCCCGCCTCGGGTGGGGAGGGCATTTTGCAGGCAGGACGGTCCAAGGCACGTGGAACGACTCAGAGACCTCCCTGCATATCAATGTTCTAGAGATGAGGGCAGTGCTCTTGGCGTTGCGAGCACTTCAGGCCTTTCTTCCCCTGGGAACAATTGCGATTCAGTCAGACAACATGTCGGTGGTCTGGTACATCAACAAACAGGGGGGAACCAGGTCTTATCCCTTATGTCGAGAAGCCATGAGAGTGTGGGAATGGGCGATCTCCACCAACCGCTTTCTCATCGCAACGCATATTCCGGGTCGGTCCAACACCCTGGCGGACAAACTCAGTCGAACCATTCTCTCCCCGTACGAGTGGTCTCTCAATGCTCAAGTAGCGAAACGTATCTTCGCACGGTGGGGAACTCCTTGCTGTGATCTTTTTGCGTCTCCTTAAACACCAAGTGCGACAGTTTTTTCGCTCTAATCCCTCCTCCAAGGGATTCCCGAGAGACACTCTGGTGCATGCTTGGCCTCCCGGTCTTCTTTATGCTTACCCCCCTTTGCCCCTGATGCTCCAAGTTCTTCAGAAAGCCTCTCGGTTGAGGTGCAGAATGATCCTCATTGCCCCATTCTGGCCTCGACAGATCTGGTTCCCTTTCCTAAGGTCTCACTCGGTGAATCCACCTTGGATTCTAGCTCCCATTCCGGATCTGATATCGCATCCATCCAACCTATCAACTCCGAATCTGGACAACCTGAAGCTAACTGCTTGGCTGCTCCAGTTCCACTCCCAATTAGGACTCCCGGTATCTCGTCTCCTGTTAAGGCCATCTTGGTAGCGGCTCATAAACCATCTACCAGGAAAGTTTACCGCAGTAAATGGAAGCGATTCTCCATTTGGGAGCGGCAAGGTCTAGATCCCTTCACGGTTCCCCTTCCTCTGGTGCTAGACTTCCTAACCACTGTCTTTAATGATGGTGCCAGTAGTTCCACGGTCAAAGTGCAGCTTGGCCATTTCTCACTATCATGTTGGTCATGAATCTGGACCACTTATGTCTTCCAAATTTTGTAAAATCTTCCTTAAAGGTACCTTTCTCCTTAGGCCCCCTGTCAAGCAAGCGGTTCCTCCTTGGGATCTGTTTTTGGTTCTTCAGGCCTTGGCCGCTCCCCATTCGAGCCTCGGCCACAGTAGATCTTAAATTTTTATCCCTCAAGACTGCTTTTTAGTAGCCATTACTTGACCTAAAGGGTTTCGGAACTTCAAGCCTTATCTTCAAAGCCTCCTTACTTGGTCTTTCATCCGGACCGCGTATACCTCAGGACCAATCCCTCCTTTCTTCCTAAGGTAGCTACAGAAACAAACATTAATCAGTCCATTAACCTCCCTGTTTTCTTTCCCAAATATCAAAACAAGGGTGAATACAAGCTGCATTCTTTGGATGTTCACAGGCAGCTTCGTTTTTATCTTAACAGGACAGCTGGTCATAGGCAGTCTGACCAGTTATTCATTTCCTTTGCCAAATTCAATCTGGGTAAGCCAATTTCCAAAGACTCCTTGTCACGCTGGATTTCGCAGTGTATTATTCTAGCTTATCAAGCCTCTGGGAAGCCCGCACCGGAGGGAGTCCATGCCCATTCAACTCGGTCAGTTTCTACCTCAGCGGCCTCTAAGGCTAGGATTCCTCTGGATGACATTTGTTCAGTAGCCACTTGGGCTTCATCCCATACATTTATTTCTCATTACAAGCTGGATATCACATCTAGAGGTAGAGCATCCTTTGGCTCCGCGGTGCTCCGGAATATCCTTCCATGACGGCCGCCCAAGATTCAGGTAGCTGGGGACTCTGTCCCACAGGTTGCATACAAATGAATCTCCTACTTCAGATTTAGAAGTTATGTACTTACCATAACATTCCATCTGAGTAGGTGGATTCATTTGTCTGCAACCATCCCACCCTCCTATCCCCCTGGCCTTGTCAATTTCCTGCATATTGTGTGTTACCCTTCCAGGGTATTTTGATTCAGGGCAAACTTGATCTGAGGTCATGTAGTGAGAGCAGGGCATTATGGGTGAGGGGAGGAGCTAAGAGCTTGGATCCATAGCTGGATAACCATGCCGGTTCTGATCCGATATCGGATCCATAACCACAGGTTGCAGACAAATGAATCCAATCTAATTTCCACAAGTGCCCTGCTGTGACCTCATTGGTTTGCCCCTCAACAACAAATGCAGCAGGTTCTTTGCCCTGATCCCTCCTCAGGGACAGTCACCAAGACATGCTGTAGTCCATGTTTGGTCCTCTGGTCTTCTTTATGCTTACCCTCCCATACCCTTCACACCCAAGTTTCTTCAGAAAGCACAGAGGTTGAAAAGCAAGGTCATCCTCGTTGCTCCCTTTTGGCCTCTATTGGTTTGGTTCCCCTTTCTTTGGTCTCAGTGCGCCCTCCGTGGATGCTGGAACCACATCCAGATCTTCTGTCTCGCCCATCAGGGCAGACTAACCTAGATCTTCCAGGATTAAAACTAACTGCATGGTTTCTCCAGTTCCAGTGATGGCTAGAACCACCAGGCTAGGCTTTCTTCACTGGTTCAGAGAATTTTAATATCCTTACATAAAGATTTTACCAGAAAAATGTATAAAAGTAAAGAAAGAGATTTTTGATATGGGTTCACCAAAAACATTTGGACTCTTTTACAGCGTTTACCCCTGCAGTTTTAGACTTTCTTGCTTCAATTTTCCAAAATGGGGCAAGATTTTCTATTAAGGTGCAACTGACAGCTATTTCAAATTAGCACATTGAGGACAATTCATCTTCTCTTGCTTCATGTCAACTGAGTAGGAATGACAAAAACCTCTAAAAAACAAATACTAGCCCAATGATGCTAAACCAGCACAAAATCGGAATAATTCTGATTTTGTGCTGCTTTAGCATTGTTGGACCAGTATTTTAGTATTGATTATTAAACTGTGTAAGACCTTCCTAAGGGTTACATATTTACTTAGACATCCTATGAAGGACCCCACACCTCCTTGGGACTTGACCATGATGTTACAAGCTCTTATCCAGCCCCCCTTTGAACCTTCAGCCCAGGTCGACTTAAAATATATTTCCTGGAAAACTGCATTTTTGGTAGCCATCACTTTGGCTAGAAGGGTATCTAAATTACAGGCATTGTTATCCAAATCCCCATATTTGAATTTTCGTAAAGATAGAGTGACCTTGCATACCAGTCCTTCCTTTTTGCCCTAAGATGTCTCTGAAAACAGTATCAATTAGGTCATCAACCAACCAGTTTTCTTCCCCAGTTTCCAAAACAAGGGTAAATGTACTCTTCATTTTCTAGATGTTTGTAGACAGCTACGTTTTTATGTAGATGGAACAAAATCTTTTTGAAAAACTGACCAGCTGTTTTTCTCCTTCTCAGATGTTAGAATGGTAAGGCCAGTGTCCAAAATCACTTTGGTTAAATGGATTGCATATTGCATATCTCATGTATATTCTTCTAAAGGTGTCCCTCTACCTAGGCATATCAAAGCTTATTTTACTAGATCTGTGTCTACATCTCAAGCCTTCTGGTCCAGAGTTTTGATAGAGAACATTTGTATGGCTGCTACTTGGTCGAACTACCATACCTTTGTCATACGTTACACACTGGATATTGTTTCTAGAAGTAGAGCTGCTTTTGGTTTTGCAGTGCTGCGGAATATCCTTCCATGAGGGCCACCTGAGGTTACTGTAGCTGGGGACTCTGTCCCACAGGTTGAGGAACAAATGAAAATGACAACATCAAGTAAAGAAGTTATGTACTCACCATAACATTCCATCTGTGTTTTCCATTTTCATTCTTCCTGCTTTCCCCCTCCATCTCCCTGTCCATTATGGGAAGAGTTACAGAGTTGTTCCAGGAACCACTGTTCTTTTAAGCTCCCAACTCTGTCTCCATCTTATGATAATTTTCTATTTAATATTTATGTATTAGACATGTACAGCTTCAACAAACTCGATCTGAGGTAATTTATTGTAATTCTTGTAAAGTATCAGTACATTTACCATTTTCATACCCTCCCTTTCACAATGGGACAAAATGCCTATATCAGGACTTCTCTGGTTTGCCACCCTTGCAAGCAGATTATGGGAAAGAGGCTTGAAGAAAAATAAGGTCACTTTGATATATCAAGCCCCTTTGACAGCCATTTTGCAGAAAACTTATTACACGTCTATATGAAGCAGTCATAGTGATTTTTGAGATATTTAAATAGCTCAGAAAACAGAGTGAAAAATAGATTTTTAGTTCTAAGGTAGAGTATGCCTTTAATTGCTGGAGACGTGGATGCTTTTGGCTTTGATTTATTGGTCAGAAAAAAAATATTTTTTTTTAGGAAGTTACAGTGGATATAAAAAGTTTACACACCCCTGTTAAAATGCCAGGTTTTTGTGAAATAAAAAAATGAGTTCACAATAAATCATTTCAAAGCTCTTCACACCTTTAGTGTGACCTGTAACCTGTACGATTCAATTTGAAAAACAAATTTGTTAGGAGAAAAATATAAAAAATAAAAAAAAGTATGATAAGCTGGTTGCATAAGTGTGCACACCCTTAAACTTTGTTGGAGCCCTTTTTGATTTAATTACAGCATTTAGTCTTCTTGGATAGGAGTCTTTCAGCATGGCACATCTTGACTTGGCAATATTTTCCCCCCTCTTCCTTGCAAAAGTGCTTCAAATCTGTCAGATTGCGAGGACATCTCTTGTGCACAGCCCTCTTCAGGTCACCCCACAGATTTTCTATTGGATTTAGGTCTGGGTTCTGGCTGGGCCATTCCAAAACTTTAAATGCAAAGTTGTTCAGTCTCACCTTTCATTCATCACTGATGGATTCGGAGCTGATCCCCTGCTCCGACACGGACGACTAGCAAGCTCAAAGTTCTCCAGTAGCTTGAGACCCCACCCCTTATCCCATAATGCACTGCTGGAATTACCTCCGATCTAGTTTGCCGCAGCACAGATCTCTTGGTTTCCAGCTTGGCTCGAGACTTTATTGGGAGTTTTTCAACTTTCAACAAGTTATATTTTTTCATTTTTATATATCCTTGTTCTGTTCTTAATAGCAGATATACTAGCTAGTAGGTAGCAGTTATTCTTTGTTTATACCCCTTCCCTCAGTATTATCTATCTTGCCTTCAGCCCTTTGGCCTTAGGATCCCTTCTTTAGTGATTAGTCAATGTTCCCTTCTTGGGACTATTGTTTTTGGATCTCTTATTACTGTTTATTATTATTTAGTGGTCCGTGCCCCTTTTGGACTGTGTGTGTGTTCATGTGAGTTACTTAGTTGAAAACAGCTCATAGTTAAATAGTGTGCTTGAGTTGTGTGATGTCTGAAGAAAAAGACAAACATCCAAAGTCTGGGTTTAAAAAATGCCCAAACTGCGGACAGAAAATGTCAGCCACAGATGCCCATGTGCAGTGTGTTTACTGCTTGGGTGAGGTACATCTGCAAGAGTCTTGCAGTATATGTTGCTCCTTTTCCACAAGAGTGTTAGCAGAAAGGAAGAGGAAATTGATTAAGAGGGGTATCATCAAACACCCCTTTTCTGAGGCATTGTCGGACCAGGATGGAGCCAGTAAATCATCTAAATCTTCCACTCTAGATCCAAAAAAGAAAAAAGGTCCGAGAGTGTGGTGAATTCGGCTCCACTGCCTTCGGAGCCGACAGTCTGCTCTTTTGAAACTGGGACATGGCTTTGGAACCAGTGGCCAAAAAAACTCCATCCATATTGCTCCAGTCGGCTCCATCTGTCCACTCTTCCAGGTCCTCTGTCAGCCTGTCTGATCTGGATACGGACCGGCTGGTTCATAAACTCTTAAAGGCACCAGGCCTAGTTAAATTGCTGTCTGCTCAGACACAACCACTGGAGCCAAAGACCACTACCTTTGAATTGTGTGCTCCTCCTCCGAGCCGTACCGGACCTTCGGAGCTGGAGGAGGCCGACCTGATGACTGTGGATCTCTTGGAGCCGACACCTGTTCCAGTGTCGTCGGCTCCATCTGCTCGGACGTTCTCTGCGCTGACAGGCGACTCTAGGAGCCGACACTCTCTGGTCGGGTTTGGGGAGGATAGCCGCACTGACTTGTCTGTGCCGACTCTTCCTCTTTGGGCCTCTGCTCAGGTGAGCTCGGCTCCTACCTCTGGCTCGGAGCCCACGGCTTCGGTGCAGGAGGAGATCGTGGCTCCATCGGAGCCATCGACTCCTCCTCATCGGAGCCGAGGTGCATTCGATGCCATGAGGCGAGTGTTGTCTCCCAATACTTCCTCATCTCAAGGTCTGGCCGCTTCCCCTAAAGTGCCTGTGTCTGTTTCTGTTTCCTCCAGTCATCCAAAGTGTAGAGACGCAGAGCCTTGAGTAGCCCCACAGGGCGCTCCGGTTCCCAGGAAGAGATTATGCAAGAGGAGGCATTTGGACCCCCCCCCCAGGAGTCTATCACATCGGACACCGACCTGGACGAATCAGAAGGGTCCCCCAAATCCCCCTCTGAGGACATCTCCTTTGCGGAGATTCTTGAAATTCTTAGGCAGAGGGGTGATTGGCAGTCCAAGTGCCCTACTTGAGGATGAGTCTGTTCTCCTGAAGGTATTTGGGTTTCAACCTTCCACCTCTTGGGTTTCTCTGCCCCACGATGAGCTTATGGATCTGGTCCCTTGTAGGGCGTGGGAGTCTCCAGAATCTATGGAACCTGTTCCTAGGAGGCCTAATAAGTTTATTTCAGCCCCTGTAGACAAGTCCTTTTTGACCAAGGGTGTCCCTGTTGATGCCGTGGTGGTGGCGGCAGTCACCAAAAAGGAAATGGCTGAGACTTCCTCATCTATCCATCCTCCTAACAGAGAATCTAGGATCATGGATAGATATGGGAAATGCATGTTCATTTCAGCGACTTTCTCACTCAGAGCACTGAACTACCTGACACATTTTTATCAGACTGCAGAGAGATCTCCTTAAGGAGTTGGGAGGTACTCTTCAGGGTGCTTTAGCTTAGAGTGTATCCGATAAGATTGCCACTCAGCTTTCTACCCTCAATTCGATAGTCAACTCGTCCATGCGTCTCGTATCATACGCAGCTGATGGTTTGAGTAGAGCCGCAGGTACAGGAATTGCTCTTCGTCGGCATGCCTGGATGCGACTATGTTCCTTTGCAGAGAACCCTTCAAGTCTTCTTTTACTAATACCCCATTTGACGGCTCATCTTTGTTTGGGCCAAAGGTGAAGGAGACTTTGACCAGGTGTGAGCAAGAAGGAAAGACTCTGTCTGCCGTTGGAGTCCGTTTTTCCATTCCCACTCAACCCTTTCCCAAAGGTCAGAGGGGAGGAAAGATGTGGTTCCGGAAAGCCCAAGGAGCCTTTCAAGACACATGTGGAGAGCCCCCCTCCAGAGGCCGAGGAGGGGGGGGGTTCAATGGAAGACACCGCCCTCACGGCAGAGGGGGTCTGCAACACCAGGGTGACAGAGATCACTTCTCTGGTCAATCCTACCAGTGCTCCTGAAGGGAGGCCTGACTATCCTACTCTGGAGGCAGTCGGGAGTCGCTTATCATTGTACCCCAAAGCCTGGCTAAATATAACAAATGACAGATGGGTACAAAGTATTATGTCCAGAGGGTATTTCATACCGTTCTCCACCCAGCCTCTTCCCGTCAAAAAAATCCCGGACGTTCCACCCAGTCACATGGGACAAGCAGCAATAGAGGTACGCCGATTGCTAGAAAAAAGAGAGTTATCCAGCCAGTCCCAGCAGACCAGACAGGATTCAGAACTTACTCAAGGTTGTTTTTGGTTCCAAAGAAAACAGGGGACTGGAGCCCCATTTTGGATCTCAGCAGACTCAACCAATTTGTGAGAAAAGAGAAGTTTCGAATGGTCACGCTACAGTCCATACCCCCGTTCTTGGGAATGGACAATTGGATGTGGTCGATCGATCTCAAGGATGTGTACTACCACATAAAGATGGCCAGACCATCCAGAGATCACCTGCGTTTCTGACTGGGAGCCAATCATTATCAATTCCGAGCTCTGCCCTTTGGTCTCACTACAGCACCTAGAGTGTTCACCAAGTGCATGCCAGTAGTCACAGCTCACCTGAGGCATCTAGGATTCCAGGTGTTTCCATATCAAGACGATTGGCTCCTTACCTCCACCACCAGGCATCAACTTGTTCAAGTGAGAGAGGCTACTCTGACACTCTGCGATCAGCTAGGCATTACAGTCAACTTCGAAAAGTCTGCCTTGTTGCCATCGCAGCATATTGTTTTTATAGGGACAGAACTAGACACGTCAACCACCACTCTCTGCCTTTCGCCAGCAAGATTCTCTATTCTTCGCCAACACATCATGTCCCTGATATCAGAGAACAGAGCACCAGCAGCAGAGGTATTGAAAGTTCTAGGATAGATGGCGGCAGCTATTCTGGCAATCCCGTTAGCAAGGATGCATATGAGAATCCTTCAATGGCTTCTATTCACGCAGTGGTCTTACCAAGAACTTCCAACGAGTTACATGATCCTGATAATGAATTTCTGCAAAGGATCTTCAGTGGTAGTTGACGTCTCTTCATGTCACAATAGGATGTCCTTTCATGCTCCCCCCTCCAGTTGCCACTGTGACCATGGACGTTTCCCTGATAGGGGGGGGGGAGCTTTTTCAGGGAAAGACTGCCCAAGGCACATGGACAGATCAAGAATCACATCTGCATATCAATGTCCTGGAGATGAGAGCAGTACTTCTAGCATTGCAATACTCTCAGGACTCTCTTCCTCTAGGGACAATTGCAATACAGATGGACAACATGTCAGTGGTCTGGTATCTGAACAAACAAGGTGAGACCAAGTCTTTATCCCCTTTGCCGAGAAGTCCTCAGAGTATGGCAGTGGGCACTGTCATCCCAGTGCTTTGTTGGCAATGCACATCCTGGGAAAATCCAACATCATAGCGGACAGACTGAGCAGAGCAATTTTATTGCCCCATGAATGGTCTCTCAAAAAAGTGATTGCGGACAGGATCTTCTGCAAATTGGGCCAGCCTTCCTGCAACCTGTTCGCCAGTGACATCAGCAACAAATGCAGAAGCTATTTTGCCCTGATTCCCACACCAGGTCACTCCCCGAGGGATGCTGTTGTCCACGATTGGCTCCCAGGTCTCCTCTATGCTTTTCCACCAATTCCTCTGATACCCAAATTCTTACAGAAAGCAAAGTCGCTGGGATGGGCAATCATCCTTATAGCCCCTCATTGGCCTCTGCAGATTTGGTTCCCGTTTCTTTACCATCATATTCTGGAAGATCCATGGATCCTGGACCCAGTTCCGGACTTGTTGACTCATCCGTCAGGGGATCGTCACCCATCATTGCAGACACTGAAGCTAACCGCTTGGCTGCTCCAATTCCCTGCATAGCCAGGCTCTATAACGTTTCCCATTACACTAGTCAGATTTTGTTGGCTTCCCATAAATCTTCCACCAGAAAATTGTATCGTAGTAAGTGGAAGAGATTTTCCATTTGGGCTTCTTCCCAGAACATTGACCCTTATCAAGCGCCATCGTCTTCTATCTTACAATTCTTGACAGAAATCTTCAACAAAGGAGCAGCGGCGGCTATGGTGTGAGTACAGTTGGCTGCTATATCTAATTTCCATCTAGGAATTGGTTTGAATATTATGGCTCTCCAATTGTCTTAAAGCTGTTTTAAAAGGTTCCTTTCACACAAGGCCACCAGTGAAGCCACCTTATTCCCCCTCGAATTTGAATTTTATGTTCTCGTATCATTCTTCCTCCTTTTGAGCCTGCATCATCTTGTGAACTAAAGTTTTTGTTGTGGAAAACTATCTTCTTAGTAGCCATCACTTCAGCCTGTAGAGTGTCAAAGCTCCAAACCCTTTCCATGGTCTTCCATACTGACAGAGTATCTCTCAGGACAAATCCATCCTTTCTGCCCAAAGTATGTTCTGAGGTTAACATTAAGTCATTGAGTTGCCCGTTTTCGTCCCTAATCAACTTAGATTTTATTTGATCAGAACAAAAGACATTAGGAAATCAGATCAGCTCTGTGTCTTTTTCTGAGACCAGGAAAGGTAAACCAGTTGCTAAAGCAACCCTGTCTTAAGTGGCTGTCGGATTGTATCACCTATACATATGCTTGTCATAATATGCCCTTGTCTAGTAAAGTAAAGGCTCATTCAACCGGAGCAGTTTCTACCTCATCAGCCTTTCAAGCCAAATTGCCTTTGGATAACATCTGTGCAGCAGCCACATGGTTTAAACCTCGCACTTTTATAACTCATTACAAAGTGGATAAGGCCTCCAGGAACAGGGCTTCATTTGGTTCTATGGTTTTGAAGAGTGTTCTTCCGTGAGCCACCCAAGATCAGGGTGCTAGGGACGCTACCCATCAGTGATGAATGAACGGCGAGATTGAACAACTTCACATAAAGAAGTTATGTACTCACCATAATGTTCCATATGAGTTGTTCCATCTCGCCTTCATTCTCACATCCCTCCCTCCTTCCCCTTCCTGGCTGGCAGTTGACCTGGAGGCTGTCTTCATCCTGGTTTTTCAATGTGTATTCATTCCTAGGCAGAATATTATTGTACTATTACATGGTACGCAGCAAACAAGATCTGAGGAAATTCCAGTAGTGCATTATGGGATAAGGGGTGGGATCTCAAGCTACTGGAGAACTTTGAGCTTGCTAGTCGGCCGTGTCGGAGCCGAGGATTGGCTCCGAACCCATCAGTGATGAATGAAGGCGAGATGGAACAACTCACATGGAACGTTATGGTGAGTACATAACTTCTTTTTCTTTTTTGGTGAAGCCGTTCTTTTGTTGATTTAGATATATGCTTGGGGCGTTGTCGTGTTGAAAGGTCAAATTCTTCTTAATCTTCAGCTTTCTAGCAGACGCCTGAAGGTTTTGGGCCAAAAGTGACTAGTATTTGGAACTGTTCAAAATTCCCTCCACCTTGACTAAAGCCCCAGTTTCAGCTGAAGAAGAGCAACCCCAAAGCATGATACTGCCACCACCATGCTTCACCGTGGGGATGGTGATGTCCTTCAAGAATGCAACTACAGTCCTGACATATGGGTTGTCCTGCCTCAGGCAGCCCTTCGGTCGGCCAGATTCCAAAGTCTGGGTCCGGCGTCGGCCGATGTCTCCTCCTCCCTGACGTCAGAGCGGCTGGAGTATAAAGGCATCAGCCGACGCCTTCTTCTTCAGTCTTACTTGCCGCGCGGTGCCCGAAGCAGAAGCAGTTCGCAAGTGCCGGTTAGTCAGCTCCTGTGTTTTCAGTTACCGAAGTCATCTAAAAGCTAAGTACCCCGTTGGGGAACATTTTTTCTTGCCTCAGCCGATGTCGGAACAAATTGAGAAAGTTAATAATTGTTTGTCTTGTGGTAAACAAATACCTCATAAGGACTTCCATTCTTACTGCCTCCCTTGCCTGGGCCCAGACCACGATGTCTTGGCCTGTGCTGCCTGTGCTTGCTTTAATAAGCGCACTCTCAGGCACCGGGCAGAGTTTGCCGAAGACTTTTTTGGCGAATCCTACGCTTACAGCATGCCGTCGGAACAACCGACAGCACAAACTACCAAAAAACGAAAGGACCGGGACCGACATCCTCGGCCCGCGTCTTCCACCGATATAACGCCTAAGCCCTCCGCGAGTGCTTCGGTCCCTTTGGAAGCGGTAATTCAACCGCTCCAGGCCGACGACACAGTGTTAACTCATCCCTCGGTCTCTGAGACTACACCGGTGCCGGTTGTTGATTTTCCTCCGGAAACCGAAGTTCTGTATCTACCCGACACCATTCCCGTGGACAAAGTCACCCCTGCACGTGGGGCAGCTAGGCCTCCTGTATCCATGTCAATCAAGGCCTTTGCACGTGCTAAGGCCGCCAGCCAGGCCAAGGCCCATCCTAAACCTACTTCTCAGGCCCCTTCTTCTGACAGACAAATCATGTCTCTGGCTGCAGATCTTATCTCTCTTATCAGGGGGTCTCAGCCTCACCCAGACAGAGGTTCTCAGCTGCTTGCAGAAAAAAGGCCTAGAACTGAGCAGGCAGACAACCTCTCTTCAGATGAAGCCTCTGGGGATTCAGAGCCTTCTGATACCCAAGAAGAATCCTTCCAGGCCTATGAGGACTCTGATGCTGAGGAATCTATTCCCTCTGCCTCTCCTCCAGAGGATTTTTCTTTCGGTGAAGTCCTCCACTCCATGAGGGAACATTTTAAGTGGCAGGGTCAGGAATTTTCTGATTCTAGGAAAAGGCTACGTACCTTCCTTAAGTTACCCCAGCACAGACTTTTAGCTATCCCTCCAGTTTTGGATGTCCTGGATGATGTTTTCTCCGACTCCAGTGCTTCCCCTGATTCTCTCCCTCCTGCTCCTGTCAAGCCAGACAGATATTACAGGGTCCCTGACACTCACAAGCATCTCTTTAAGGCCCACTCTGTGGATCTAGAAACTATTTCACAGGGCCCCAAAGGAGTGGCTACCTCCTCAGCTAAGAATCCACTGCCAGCTGACAGGGAAGCAAGGTCCCTGGAGAGATGGGGTAAAAAAGTTTATACCTCTTCCACCCTTGCCATGAGGTCACTTAACTGCCTTTTTCGTATGTTTCAGTACCAGGATTATTTACTGGATGATTTGCAGAAAAAGATAGCCTCTCCTGAGCCTATAGATAGAAAGGCATTGCAGGATTTGGTTCATAATACCCAGCAGGTTAGTAATCATTTTCTACAGTGTGGTTATGATGCATTGGAGGCTTCATGTAGGGCAGCTATGACCGGGGCTGTTATCCGTAGACATGCTTGGTTGAAAGACCAGCCACTGCCAGATCATGTTAAAGTAAAGCTCCTGGATGCACCTCTGGATAAACAGAAGCTTTTTGGTGCTAATGCTCAGGATGTGTTGAAATCTATTGAGGAGAAGGCAAAATCAGTACAGACAGTAAAGGATTTCCTCCAGGTTCAGCCACCAAGGTTCAGCAGGAATTGGCCTTCAAAGAATTGGTCCTTTCCAGACTCTGACAAGTTTCAAAGGGGAAAGAACAGGCGTGCGAGGTAGAGGGCAATACCGAGGCTCCTACAGGGGCCAATGGCAACCACAAAATCAGAGAAGTGGCACAGGTAGTTCACCTGCACCACAGGGACAATCACAATGACTTACCTTTCACTCCGCCTACCAAGGCTCAAAGAGAAGCACCTCTAGGTGGAAAATTATCTCTATTCTCAAAAAACTGGCACATTATAACAAAGGACAATTGGATTCTGGACATAATAGACAGAGGTTACAGGTTCCACTTCCATACCTTACCAACAGGACAAGGCATGCCAAACCTGCCACAAAATCAAAGGGCAGAGGTACTCATAGAAGTCTCAAAGCTGTTACAAATAAAAGCAATAGAGAAGGTTTCTCCCCAGGAACAAGGCCAGGGATTTTATTCAAGACTGTTCCTTGTTCCAAGAAAAGAAAAACAATGGAGGCCTATATTGGACTTGTCCGTTCTAAATACTTTTCTCATGGTGCCAAAAATTCAAGATGCTGACGTTACAGCAACTTCTTCCCATGCTGGGCAAGGGGTCTTGGCTGGTTACTCTGGACCTCAAGGAGGCATACCTGCATGACCCTATCAGACACAGTTGCCGAAGATACCTCAGATTTCTTGCAGGAACAGAGCACTATCAATTCTCAGCATTGCCGTTTGGCTTATCTACTGCGCCCAGAGTATTCACGAAATGCCTAGCATCAGTAGTGGCACATTGCAGACTCCAGGGGATTCAAATATACCCTTACCTGGACGACTGCCTAATACAAGCAGACAGCAAACAGACCTTGATAAAACACTTGGATTACGTCATTCAATTGCTGCAGGCTTTGGGATACACAGTCAACATTCAAAAATCAAGATTACTGCCATCCCAAGAGATTATATTTCTAGGAGCAAAACTGGACACACAGCTACAAATGGCTTTCCTCACAGAGGAGAAACAAGAGCATTTAACAGCTTACTTCAAAGGCCTAGCAAAATTAACCCACCTGACTGCAAGGAAGACCCTGCAGGCCCTGGGGTTCATGGCATCTTGCATTCTTCTAATCCCTCTGGCAAGACTACACATGAGAAAGCTGCAATGGTACCTAAAAAGCTTGTGGTCACAGCACAGCCACAACCTAGAAGACATAATACCACTCATACCATGCCTGCAAAGGGAATTTTTGTGGTGGGCTCAAGCAAGCCACTTAAACGAAGGCATGCTTTTCAACAAACCTCCAACAAGTCAAACTATTACAACAGACGCCTCAGACCATGGATGGGCGCACATGGACGGCAGATGCATTCAAGGGCAATGGACTCCCATGGAGATGCATCAGCACATAAAAAGAGATGTTGGCAGTGATACATGCAATAGAAGCCTTTGGAAAATCTCTTCAGCAAGGTCATCTGCTAATAAGGACAGACAACACCACTGTCATGTGGTACATAAACAAACAAGGGGCACTCATTCCTACCCCTCTGCAGACTAACAATGATTCTTTGGGAAAAGTCCCTGAAACTGAACATCTACTTGCAATCCCAGTTTGTTCCGGGCAAGGACAATGTTCTGGCAGACAGGTTGAGCAGAAATTTCTTGGATCCACATGAATGGATGCTACACCCATGCATTTTCTCACAAATAGCATCTGCATGGGGAAGACCAGACATAGACCTCTTTGCATCTCATCTCAATGATCACCTGGAAAGGTTCTGCACAAGGATACACCATCCTCTAGCTTGGAGAACGGATGCTCTTTCCTTCAGCTGGAATGCTGTAATAATTTATGCATTCCCTCCTCTACCTTTGCTCACCAAGGTGTTACTGAAGATCAAGGCAGAACAACCAAGAGGAATCTTGATAGCTCCAGACTGGCCAAGGCAACACTGGTATCCACTACTACTGAGCATAACTCTCACCAAACCGTGGCCCTTGCCTCAATGGCCTCTGCTCCTGACTCAACACAGTTACAAGACTGTTCATCAGAACCTGCAAACCTTAAAGCTGACAGCTTGGAGAGTTCCATGACTCAGACCCATGACTCCCTCTCCGAAAAAGTTCAGGAAATTTTGCTGGAGGCGCGCAGACCTTCCACCAGAAAAACCTATTCGGCCAAATGGAAGAGATTCACCATCTGGAATGTCAACAAGGGCCAGGATGCATCATTGATGAACATACCTCAGATATTAGAATACTTGGCAGAAATGTTTCACAGTGGCCTCTCATACTCTTCCATCAAAATCCACGCTTCAGCTATCTCAGCACATTACAACTGTGATCCACCTGTGTTTTCGCATCCCTTGCTAAGACAGCTTCTAAGAGGCATAAAGAATATCAAACCTCCAAGGAAGCTACCAATTCCTGCATGGGACCTCAATTACGTCTTGGAAAAATTAACTCTTCCTCCTTTTGAACCAGCAGCATCTTCAGAAATGCAATTTCTCTCTTGGAAAACGGTTTTCCTGTTGGCAGTCACCTCAGCAAGAAGAGTCTCGGAGATACAGGCCCTCATGGCAGTTCCTCCCTTTCTCATCTTTCATCAGGACAGAGTTTCCCTTAGGACCAATCCTTCATTCATGCCTAAGGTGATATCCAGAGTGTCTCTAAACCAAGCAATTCACCTGCCTACTTTCTTTCCTAACCCTCAAAATAAAGGGGAAAAGCTGCTGCATACTTTAGACATTCACAGACAACTACGCTACTACTTGGACAGAACAAAGTCCACCAGGAAGTCTGACCAACTGTTTGTAGCCTATGCTGCTGGAGTGCAAGGAAAAGCAGTCACCAAACTATCTCAAAATGGATTGGACACTGCATCAGATTCTGTTATTCTTTTCATGGAAAAAGTGTGCCAGCTAATATTAGACCACACTCCACCAGAGCTATGGCCACATCCACAGCTTTTCTAAGAGGAGTGGCTACAAAAGATATTCTAGAGGCTGCTACATGGAGCTCCGTGCATACATTTACCAAACACTACAACCTGCCATTATACTCCAGATTCCGAGCAGGCTTTGCTTCGGCAGTCCTGCAGGGCCTTCTAGCTACACCATCCCTTGTTTAGTCCTACCACCCCCAGCTTGGCTATGATATTCAACCCATATGTCAGGACTGCAGTTGCATTCTTGAAGGACATAGTACAGTTTTGTACCTACCATAAATGTAGATGTCCGATAGATATGCAACTGCAGTCAGGTTTTCCCTCCCTCCTACCCCTCTGTTTTTTCCCTTTTGGGTCCTTTCTCCCCTTACCTATCAGCTGGGGATATTTATTATGGTGTATCTGTTTATTACTGTTGTGCATGTCTGGTTTTATCTGTTTATCCATTCACAAAATTTAGCCTTCCTTGGAGGGCACCTGGCATCTGGGGCAAGAAACACTGAAGAAGTTGGCGTCGGCTGATGCCTTTATACTCCAGCCGCTCTGACATCGGGGAGGAGGCGACATTGGCCGTCGCCGGACCCAGACTTTGGAATCTGGCCGACCGAAGGGCTGCCTGAGGCAGGACAACCCATATGTCAGGACTGCAGTTGCATATCTATCGGACATCTACATTTATGGTAGGTACAAAACTGTACTTTTGGTGATGCGAAGTGGTGTTTTGTCATACCATACCACATTTTCCCACAAGCTTTTGGGAGATTCGATGTATTGTTTTGCAAATTTTTAGCCAGGCCTGGATATTTTTCTGTGTAAGAAAAGTCTTTCATCTTGCAGCCCTACCCCATATGGAGAATACGAGAGATTGTCACATGTAGTAGACAACCAGTACTCGCCAGAAATTCCTGCAGCTCCTTCAGTGTTGCCATAGGTCTCTTGACAGCCTCCCTGACCAGTTTTTGTCTTGTCTTTTCTTCAATTTTGCAGGGATGTCCAGTTCTTTGCAACGTCACTGTTGTCCCATATTTTCTCCACTTTTTGATGACTGTCTTCACTGTGTTCCATGGTATATCCAGTGCTGTGGAAATGTTTTTGTACCCTTCTCCTGACTGTTATCTTTCAACAATAATATCCCTTTGATGCTTTGTAAGCTCTCTGTGAAGCATGGCTTTTGCTGTAGTAGGCAACTGAATAATGTCAGGAAAATCCTACTAGGACATCTGAACTTTATTTGGGGTTAATCAGAGTCTCTCTAATTGATGACCAGTATATACCCAAGAAGACTGAATGTTGTAATTAAATCAAAAGATGCTTCAACAAAGTATTAGTTTAAGGGTGTGCACACTTATTCAGCCAGCTTATTGTATGTTATTTATTTTTTATGGTTTTCCCCCAACAGATTTGTTTGTTTTTCAATTGAATTGTACAGGTTATAGGTCACATTAAAGGTGGGAAAAGTTTTGAAATGATTTATTGTGGTCTCATTTTTTTATATCACAAAAACCTGGCATTTTAACAGGATTGTGTAAACTTTTTATATCCACTGTATATGTAAATAGAAGAATTAACCATGTTGAATGCCTTACCAGTATCCAAAGATTATTTTAGCATAGGTATACTTGATTTTGAAATAATTTGAGGCTGGAACTTGCCTTTCCTCGACTTTGCCTTCCTTCCATGAAGCCAGCTTGAATCCTGTAGATGATATGGTTATTTATTTTAATGTGCATTTATTAAATATATGGGTGCTCATTTTAACCAACAAATGTTCTGAGTTGGGCTTAAGAATAAAAGCAGTGCTAGATTGATTTAGATATTTACCTGTGTTCCCTTTTACTGCAGTTGTGTTAAGAGGCCATGAAGCATTAGAATTAATTTAGACTTGTATTTCCTCTAAAAGGATGCAGCAAAAACTATCTTAGTGCTGGGCTTTATCCAACTTTAAAGATGCAAAAGCTTTCATTATTTCATGGATAAAAAGTCTTTCTGTAATAGTGCTATCTTTGCTGTGTTTATATAAAGACTGTCCAAATGTTTTTGAAGATGTTTTATTTCAAATGGGCATTTGGACAATCGCTTATCTATTTTTAAGTATTAAAAAGTTACTATTATGTTGGGACTTCCGTTTGGGATAATAAGCATTAGGCTGCGAGTTTGAGTATCCTCCCTCCAGATATGAATTTAAGTGTAATAGTGCAATTTTGGTGCATCTTTTCTTGTAAACAGAGATATTACCAGTTAAGACATTTCAAAAGTAGTGGCTACAGCAGTATGTCTAAGAAGAAGGGAAGGAGTAATAGAATAAGACGAGTAATTCAATCACAGCCTCATCTCAGGCTTTGTCCCTGATGAATGACGCACTTCTACAGTCGTCCCTCTCCATAAAGGGAGAGTGACTACATAACCTGGGAACTATTGCCCCATTAGCCTGATGAGTCTGATATGTAAGGCTATCGAGCAGATAATCGTGGATCTAATAAATAAAGACATAGGGAAGCTCCAAATTCTGGATCCTACGCAGTTTGGCTATGTAAAAGGTAGATCATGCCTTCTCAATCTGGTCGACGACTTTGAGTCAGTCACCAGAGCTGTAGATGAGGGCAAGCCTACTTTGATCTGGCCGAAGGCTTCGATACCATTACCCACTCGAGTCATGGATACACTCACTAAACTAGGCAACAACCCTTATATCATGGGTTCCTATTGAATTGTCAACAGCTTATGTTGTTGAATGCTTAATCATCAACACCTAAATGTCGAACGCTTACAGTAGGGAACAGACACAACATTGAATTTTTTCCTCGGGAAAGAATTTGCGTGGCAGTTATTGGGGATTTGCCCTTTCCCCAATGTGGAGCGATATCTGAGTTGGTATATTTAGTTGGGGGCGGGCAAAGCCCCCCACTGTGTTTGGGTATGTTTGTTCATTTTGTTTACGGACGGCCACCCAAATTTTTTCCCAAGGAAAGAATTTGATGATGTGCCCATTCGCTATTTTAAGCATTCGATGCTTAGATGTCGATTTAGCATTCGACAACCTAAGCTGTCGATGTTATGATATAGGCGCTATATCACTAGGTGGGTGACAAACTGTCTCACAGATAGAGCCCACAGTGTTAAAGTAGCAGACTCCAAGTCAGACTGCCGCCCAGTCATGAGTGGAGTCCCGCAGGGAATTGGTCCTGGGTCGTCTCCTGTTTGGCATCTACTTCTCTAAAGTCCAGGCCAACATGAAGGGTCTCTGGCTGACCAAATTCGCAGACAATTGCAAGCTGGGAGCCATTATTAACTCCAAGTGATGTAGACATCCTACAAAAAGGCCTCACCAAGACCAACGATTGGTGCCAAAACCATGGCATTAAACTCAATGCCAACAAATGCATAGTCATCCCCTTTGGAAGAAACTCTGTGCCCATGAATTACCACATCGATGGCAATCCACTGAACACTGAAGGCATCATAAAAGTTCTGGGAACACAGGTTGATCGCAGCCTCTCCTTTGACCACCACATAGCCACTGTGGTCAGAAAGTCCTTCTATGTGGCACATCTCCGTACTAAGGGTTTTGCATCCAGGAAGAAGGTCATCGTCTCTCTCTACTCCTCCCTCATAAGACCAATCATCGAGTATAATGCCTCATTTGGCATGTACCTCACCAGACACCCGCAACAACTGGAGAGACCAGAAAAGTACCTTGCAAAGAGGATAATGAGCCATAAACACATGTCCTATATGGACAAACTAAACAAACTCCAGATCTGAAGTAGGAGAATTCATTTGTCAGCAACCTGTGGGTATGGATCCGATATCGGATCCGAACCGGCATGGTTTATCCAGCTATGGATCCGAGCTCCTAGCTCCTCCCCTCACCCATAATGCCCTGCTCTACCTACATGACCTCAGATCTAGTTTGCCGCGCATGGTGTAGGCTGGATTTTTCAGAGCTCCAAAGCTAAGTTTGATATTTTCTTAATTAAGGGTTTTAAAACTTTAATTTTTATTTACTTGTGTGAAAGTTATAGGTTTCCCTTTTATCTATATATTTTTTGGGTTAATTTAACTTATTTTTACCCTCCCCTCGCTGGTACGTAGCTGTGTGTGTGTGTGTGTGTGTGTGTGTGTGTGTGTGTCTTTTTTGGGGCCTTCGTGTGAGTGTGTTAGTTTCTTTTATTACTATTTTGTTTTTAAAAAAAAAAAAAAAAAAAAATAGTTATGTCTGAGGCCCCAAAGGCAATTTTTTTCAAAGTGCTCCGAGTGTGGCCAAAAGCTTTCTCCTGCTGATGGCCACACTCTGTGCGTTCGATGCCTTGGGGTTGAACACCTCACTTCAGGTTGTTCAATCTGTGCAGGGTTCAACCCCAGGGCATTGAAGGAGCGGAGGTCGAAGCTGGTCTTGGCGGGACTCTTGCCCCCAGACTCTTGGTGGTCACTGCTTCGGCAGTCCCTGCCTTGCCTGCTCCCCCTCCTCCACCCGGGACTCAAGCTCCCGCCAAAGGGTCGGAGGAGAGGGAAGCCAGGAAAAAGGACCGGAGAGAGAAGCACCACAAGCGGCGGGCCGAGACCTCCGTTTTGGCCCCGCTGGCTAAGTGGGCTTCTCCTCCGGCCTTTCTGGCTGCTGGCTCTCCCCCTCCTCGGCTCCGGTCCCCGTGCTTTTCACCGGAGCCTGAGGATGAGGAGACCTGACCTCCTTCGAGGCGGCACTCAAGGCCTACCTCGGTAGCCTCGTCGAGGTCTACTTACAGCCTCTCCGATGCTGATCTGGACCAGATGATGCGAAGGTTCATCCAGGCCCAGATGCAGATGCTCCTGCCTCCCCCCTCCCCTCTGGGTGGGAGCTCGACCCCATTTTTTAAGCCCATTGCTCCTTCTCCGACCCGCTACCCGGGTTCGGAGCACTCGGAGCCGGGCAGCCTCGGAGCCGGGGGTGGGTCGGCGCCGACAGTACTGGGTACTTCGGATCCGACCCTGCCCTCGAGTCTGTCTGATCCGACCTCTCGGAGCCTTGTCCCGAGCTTCGGATCCGAGGGACTCAGTGTGCCTTCGGCGCCGTCATTGTCGGAGCACACTGGTCCCTCTGATCAGAGGGGCTTGGCGCCGGCTCCGATCCGCTCATCGGATCCGAGGGGGAGCCGACTTTCGGATCCTATTGTCGAGGCTGGCTCCCCCTCGGCTTTTGATGTAGTGGAGAGGGCTCTGTTGAGGGCATCCGGACCCCCGGCCCTTGCTTCGGCTCTGTCCCGCACTCCATCTGCTCTGGGCCAGGCTTCCATCACCCGGCCACTGGGACAGCCCGCTTCACTGCCCCAAGCAGTTCCTACGGTTCTGGACACTGCTGGTGAGGGCTTCTCGGACAGCCCCCCCGAGGAAGCACCTCGCAAGCATTCGTGTAAGAGGAGGCACATAGACTCCCCCGAGTCTTTGACTGAAGACACTGACTTGGAGGAAGGGGAAGGCTCCCCAAGATCACCCCCTGAGGATGTCTCCTTCGGAGACATCATGGAAATGTTATGGATTAGAGGTGGGTGGTCTGCCCCAAAGTCTTCCTCGGACGAGTCAGTGTTCTTGGAGGCATTTGAAGCGGGCCCGTCTACCTCTTGGGTGTCCCCTCCTGCCGACCCCGTGGTGGACCTTATTACCACCAGGGCGTGGAAGGAACCGGACACTGTGGAGCCAGTTCCTAAGAGGCCCGACAGGATCCTTGGCCCCCCCGCTGACCGTGCCCACTGGATCAAGGGACCCCCGGTAGATGCCATGTTGTCGGCAGCAGCCACTAAGAGGGAACTCTCCCAGGAGAGTCCCTCTGTCCATCCCCCGAGCAGGGAGTCTCGGATAATGGACCGTTTGGGGAAGCGAATGTTTAGTTCAGCGACCTTCTCAGTGAGGGCGCTCAACTATTTGGCACACGTCATCAGGATGCAGCGCGATCTTATCAAGGAATACGCTGCATCCCCCCCAGAGTCCATGTCGGAGGAGGACAAACTTATTCACTCCACCCGTATGGCCACTCTTCGTTCTGTGACCAACACCTCTATGCGGTTACTTTCCCACGCTATCGAGGGAGCCGCTAGAGCTGCAGGAGCGGGCCTAGTCACAAGACGGCAGGCCTGGCTCCACCACTGCGATTTTACGGAGCCCTTCAAGGCATCATTCGCGAACGCCCCCTTTGACGGTTCTGCCCTTTTTGGCAAGACGGTTCGCGACACCTTGGTTCAGAGCGAGAAGGACGGGAAGACGCTGTCTGCCGTCGGAGTCCGCTTCTCTGTTCCCCAGAGGTCCTACTCTAGGAACCAAAAGAGCCAGAAGAAGATGTGGTTCCGGAAGTCGCAGCACTCCCAACCCGCTCAGGACAACCAGTCCTTCCGCGGCAGAGGAGGACAGGGAGGACGCCGCCCTAGGGGCAGAGGGGCTCCCAGGAACTTTGGGTCCAGGGAACCTTTCTGTGAACGGCCCACGCAGCAACCCTGAGGGGTTGCCCGACTGCTCCACTCTGGAGGCAGTCGGGGGACGTTTCTTGGAGCACCTAGCGGCATGGGAGTCCATTACATCGGACCTCTGGGTACTCCAGATTATATCCAGAGGTTACAAGATCCCCTTTCTTCATGTCCCAAAGTTAAAACCCCTCCCCGATGTTCCACCCGATCAGAGGGAGGCCGCTTCAGCAGAAATTGGCCATCTGCTGAGAAAAAGAGCCATCCAGCCCGTCCCCCCAGACCAGATCGGATCAGGGTTCTACTCCAGGTTATTTTTAGTGCCAAAAAAGACGGGGGACCTAAGACCCATTCTGGACCTGTCCCTGTTGAACCTGGCAGTTCCCAAAGAGAAGTTCCGGATGGTCACTTGCAATCCATCCTCCCCCTTCTAGGGGAGAATCACTGGATGTGCTCTATAGACCTCAAGGATGCGTACTACCACATTCTAATGGACAGACGATCCAGGAGGTTTCTTCGCTTCCGGCTGGGAGCCAGTCACTACCAGTTCAGGGTCCTTTCCTTTGGTCTCACCACAGCCCCCAGGGTGTTCACCAAAGTATTAGCAGTGGTTGCGGCCCACCTGAGGCTTCAGGGGGTGCAGGTCTTTCCGTACCTAGACGACTGGCTTCTCACCGCCCCAACAAGGCATCTACTCTCTTTGGCAAGAGACTCATTTCTTCGTCTAGCTCCCTGGCTAGGCATCACGGTAAACATAGAAAAGTCCAACCTGGTCCCTACTCAAATAATAGAATTTATAGGAGCCAGGTTAGACACGAGAAATTTAAGAGCCTTTCTCACAACCGACAGAGTTCGGAATCTACGACTCCAGGTGCGAGCCATCCTTCACTCCAGCTCAACACCTGCGGAATTGATCCTTTGGGCGCTAGGGTCTATGGCGGCAGCGATTACTCTTCTTCCTTCGCCGCTTGAACATGCGGGTACTTCAATGGACACTTCAGGTGCAATGGTCATTTCTCTCCCTCCCCCTGTATCATCCCATTGCAATCAGCAAGGTTTGCAAGCGGTCTCTCTTGTGGTGGCTCCATTCCCCGGACCTCCACAGGGGCCGCCCCTTTTGTGCATCTCCCCCTCTCGCCACAGTGACCACGGACGCTTCCCGCCTCGGGTGGGGGGGCATTTTGCGGGCCAGGCGGTCCAAAGCACGTGGAGCGATTCAGAGACCTCCCTGCATATCGATGTTCTGGAAATGAGGGCGGTGCTCTTGGTGTTGCAAGCACTTCAAGCCCTCCTTCCCCTGGGAACAATTGCGATTCAATCAGACAATCAATCAGACAGTCTGTGGTCTGGTACATCAACAAACAGGGGTGAACCAGGTCTTACCCTTTATGTCGAGAAGCCATGAGAGTGTGGGAATGGGCGATCTCCACCAACCGCTTTCTCATCGCAACGCATATTCCGGGTCGGACCAACATCCTAGCGGACAAGCTCAGTCGCACCATTCTCTCCCCGTACGAGTGGTCTCTCAATTCTCAAGTAGCGAAACGTATCTTCGCACAGTGGGGGACTCCCTGTTGCGATCTCTTTGCTTCTCCCTTAAACTCCAAGTGCGACAGTTTTTTCGCTCTAATCCCCCCTCCAGGGGATTCTCAGAGACGCTCTGGTGCATGCTTGGCCTCCCGGTCTTCTTTACGCATACCCCCCTCTACCTCTGATGCTACAAGTACTTCAGAAAGCCTCTCGGTTGGGGTGCAGAATGATCCTCATTGCCCCATTCTGGCCTCGACAGATCTGGTTCCCTTACCTAAGGTCTCATTCAGTGAATCCACCTTGGATTCTAGATCCCATTCCGGATCTGATATCACACCCATCGAACCTACCAACTCCGAACCTGGACAACCTGAAGTTGACTGCTTGGCTGCTCCAGTTCCACTCCTAATCAGGACTCCCGGTATCTCGTCCCCAGTTAAGACCATTCTGGTAGCGGCCCACAAGCCCTCTACCAGGAAAATTTACCGCAATAAATGGAAGCGTTTCTCCATTTGGGCAGAGCGGCAAGGCCTAGATCCTTTTACGGTTCCCCTTCCTTTGGTTCTAGATTTCCTTACTACTCTCTTTAATGATGGCGCCAGTAGTTCCACGGTCAAAGTTCAGCTGGCGGCCATATCTCATTACCATGTTGGTCATAATTCAGGGTCTCTTATGTCAGCTAAGTTATGCAAAACCTTCCTAAAAGGCACCTTTTTGCTCAGACCCCCTGTCAAAGAAACGGTTCCCCCGTGGGATCTTTCCTTGGTACTTCAGGCCTTGACCGCTCCCCCCTTCGAACCTGTGGCCACACTCTATCTTAAATTCTTGTCCTTTAAGACTGCTTTTTTGGTAGCCATTACTTCGGCTAAGAGAGTTTCTGAGCTTCAGGCCCTGTCCATGAAACCGCCTTATTTGATCTTTCATCCGGACCGGGTGTGCCTCAGGATCAATCCCTCCTTTCTTCCTAAAGTAGCTTCGGAAGCTAACATTAATCAGTCCATCAACCTCCCTGTTTTCTTCCCCAAGTATCAAAACAAAGGCGAATACAAGCTGCATTCCTTGGATGTTCACAGGCAGCTTCGTTTTTACCTTCATAGGACAGCTGGTCATAGGCAATCAGACCAGTTGTTCATTTCTTTTGCCAAATTCAGTCTGGGTAAACCAATTTCCAAAGTTTCTTTGTCACGCTGGATTTCTCAGTGTATTCTGTTGGCGTACCAAGCCTCTGGGAGGCCCGCACCGGAGGGAGTCTATGCTCATTCGACCCGGTCTGTCTCTACTTCAGCGCCTTTAAGTCTAGGGTTCCTCTGGATGACATTTGTTCAGCAGCCACTTGGGCTTCATCTCATACCTTTATTACTCATTACAAGCTGGACGTCACGTCTAGAGGTAGAGCATCCTTTGGCTCCGCGGTGCTCCGGAATATCCTTCCATGATGGCCACCCAAGATTCAGGTAGCTGGGGACTCTGTCCCACAGGTTGCTGACAAATGAATTCTCCTACTTCAGATTTAGAAGTTATGTACTTACCATAATGTTCCATCTGAGTAGGTGGATTCATTTGTCTGCAACCATCCCGCCCTCCTATCCCCCTGGCCTTGTCAGTTTCCTGCATAGGGTGTGTTACCCTCTAGTTAGGGTAGTTGGTGCAGGGCAAACTCTATCTGAGGTCATGTAGGGAGAGCAGGGCATTATGGGTGAGGGGAGGTGCTAGGAGCTCGGATCCATAGCTGGATAAACCATGCCGGTTCGGATCCGATATCGGATCCATACCCACGTGTTGCAGACAAATGAATCCACTTACTCAGATGGAATGTTATGGTAAGTACATAACTTCTAATTATTCTCTGTCTCATATCGCCTACTTAGTTGATCTATGCTTGACTTACAAAGCCATGTCTGACCCAGCCCTGTTAGATATGCTACACCTAAAAAAATCCCAATCCCTCCGCACCACATGCTCCAGAGACCTCAACATTATTACCTCAATCAACAGAACATGCTGGAGGGACAGCTTCTTAACTCAGAGACTGCCCATACTCTGAAATAGCCTTCCAATACATGTCAAGCAGAGCACCTCACTAGCTCTCAAGAGAAATCTTGACGAGTGGATGGGAAATAGAAAATTCACCCCAGGGATCACTTCAATGGCTCTGCTAGATAGAGGAACTAGAAGCTAATGTCGGGTGGCACAATGCCAGGGGGTAATCCTATGGGCTAGGCTTGTAAAGGCTGTAGGGCCATTAGGCTAGTACTCTCCTATGAACAGATATTGGAATAGAAGGAACATCACTGAAGAAAAGCTAACACTTCAGGTGTTGCGGCAACCACAGAAGAGAGTCAGCTAAGGCAGAAGGTGGCTGCAGAGACTACTGAAGTGGAAGTAAATATGAGAAGTTGTAGACATGGTATATTTTCTCCTGGCACATTAGGATGATATGCAGAAATCTTGACACTACTATTGCAAATATCTTCCATAAGGCAGAGGCGAGACTTGCTTTGATGGAGAATAGGCAGGTAGATGCCGAGGATTAAATGTACTCATTATATCTTGAACTCTTTTGCAGTGTTTATACCATTTATCAGACTAAGAATATTTTTTGATTTGTTATATCCAAAATGGCCTAATAAAAGCGGTGCTGGTTGATTTTTTTTTGTCTTACCATTAAGGTTTTCACTCCTTTGCGAAGTTTTTGTGAAAATAAAATGTGTTGGGAGGGTGGCCTAATGGTTAAGGTGTTTGCCTTACAAAAGGTGCAGGGTTTGAGTCTCACAAGGAATAATTGGCTAAGCTTAAAATGGCTCGCAAGGGCAGTTAGCTTAGTAAGAATCTATGAATCTAGTACAGTGTGGTAAGAAAACAGTTACTTTAAAATAGCTTTCTTACAGCTTTCATAAGGCTAATAACTTACTTTTTTGACTTCCTAGCAGGAGTGTTAGTGTCTTTTTATAGTGATTGCTTATTATTGTGTGATCATCTCTTACACAGCATTTTAAGTTACAATTGAATATTTTGCTTGAAAGATTAGCTTTGATGGTTTTACTTCGACGTAGAATTCTGTCTGTCATGTTTTCTGAGATGTGAAGTTGGTCATGACTTACTGACACTTGCACATACACATACAAAAATCTGACTGCAGTCTTTATCTAATTTTAACACTTTTTATTGACCTTGTAGCTTGCCTTCTTTGAAGGTTGGGCACCGGGCTGGCAGCTCGACACCGTAAAAATTCACTGCCAATCATTAGCGGACTGGAGTTCTGCTGTGGCAACCCCTATCCTGAAAAAGCCGAAAGACAGATTGACCTTATAGCTAGAATCTGTGACTTGGTGATTATAAAACCCTCCTCTCTGCTGTTTTTATTTGCTCCAAATGTTTAGACTTTCTAATACCATGACAGAAATGAACCCTATTTATATGTCCAGGTGCAGTTAAATGTTGGTGTTTCTTCAGTCTTTTTTGTCAAGAGTGCTCTCAGCACCAGTGTGTTCTCAGAATTGCCTGCATCTGTAGTTCATATGGGTTACCCTTGTATACTTCTTGCCAGTTTAATTTCTCAGTGTTTTGGGTTTCTAATACATGATGGGAATGGACCTCATTCCTAAGTCGGGGTGCAATTAGAGCTTATGAAATTAATATTGTTTCAGTCTATGATAGCTAAAAAGTACTCTTCTCAGCACACACAATGTTCCCAGAGCTGATTACTTGTATTGGTAGCATGTTTAAGATTTTAAATTATTGTTTTACTAGACCTGTTTCTCCTACTACTATTGGAACTGTCTCAGTATCTTTCTTTCATATTGCTGATGCTTCTGTTTGCAAGTCCTGGTATTGTGACTTTGTACGTGAGACAATGTAATTGCTAGATGTAGCAATTTCAATGAACAATACTACTGTTTACTTTTTTTCATGGACTGCTATATCTTAACGGGTGATCCTTTGTGATAAAACTTAATTTTTCTCTCTAATGCTTTGTGGTTTGTTTCCAGTGCTCTCGGTTACTTCTGTATTGTAGCTTTCCACAATCCCCAGTGCAGCAGTCTTGCTACATTATTGTGCCTTTCAGGATACAAACCCTCTGCCAAGAGTGAATCCTACCCAGCACCAAGATGTGCATTTGTTTCCAGTTTTGTTTTCCTGCATTTGTCTGCTTTGCCAGCATTTTCAATGGATTTTGTAAGCCATTGTGTATGTAGTCCACTATCCTGGACTGCCATTATTAGCCTTTTAACTTTTGGTTTAATTTCAACTTTAACCATTCTCCTGTCAAGTCTTGGTCAACATGAGGTTGTTACAGAAGATCTTTGTACTTGCTGCTATATTTGTGGATTTTTCATTTTTTTTTCTTCTAATCCTGTAATTTTCTTTGTTCTTTCTTTTGTTTTTTTTTTTTGGCATAGTCATTTGTTGACTGTTTTTGTATACATCTGGTTTTATGTCCATTGCCACATTACTTAGTTTAGTAGAAGCATTTCAGAGTAAAGATATCGTCTTAGACTACTACTTCTCATGTTTTAAAAGTTTAGCTTTATTTGGATCTGAAGAGGTTAGCAGATACGCATACAGTCCTACAACTGCAGATCTATACAAAGTCAGTTTGGAGGAAACCCATACCTTTTTCAGAGCAAGGAATGTATTGTATGGATTGATTTTTGTATATCATTTTGATAATCATGAAGCTTTTTTTTTTTTTGCATACAACTGATTCAATACCTTTTGGGGCCATTTATTCCAAAGCTGTAATTTAGAACAGGAAGAGCAAATTGATTTGCAGTTTTCAGTATTAATTTTAATCTTCTGAAGTGTTCCTAACTGAGTTTTATTCTCATTTGTTCTTGATTTAATTTAGGCACTTCATTTATTACTAGATACTTATACACCAGTTGGCCGTGGTGGTGCAGTGGTTAGTATTGTCGCCTCACAGCAAGAGGTTCTCCGGTTTGATTCTCTGCTGGAGTGCCTTCTGTGCAGATTCTCCATGTTCTCCCTGCAGTTGAAATGAGTTTTAAAGACCTGCAGTAAGTGTGCGTGTGTGTGTATTAAATGGTTGGGCGGCGGGCTGGCAACTCGGCACCTTAGAAACTCCACTTGCCAATCAATCTGCGGATTGGTGATCCACTGTGAGGACCCCTAACAGGAGAAGCCGAAAGATTTTATACACCCTTCCTGCTCAAGCACATGTGTATCACATTCCTGCCCCAGGGTGATGTTTTTTTTCATGCTGCAGCTTTCCTTTTTTTTTTTTTTTTAGTGTTTAATCATTTGAAGTTGTACTTTGAACTCCTCATCAGATGAACTATACAATTTTAGTCCACCATAAAAGAAAAAGTAGATGAGAAGCCTTTAAACAAGGTTTGTTTCTGGTAGCCAAATTATAACCATAGCATATTCCGTAAAGTGTGCAGCTTAATCGGCAAAGGGCAAGACCAAGCAAAAGCAGTGACAAAGACTGACCGAGGAATATTTCCCTTTGAATTTTTATCCCTGAGATAATAATTTGCTGTGTCATGGCTCGTGTAAAGTGGCTTGCCACTGTGTCGTGATCACTGCAGTGAACGTAATTGGTCAATGTAAGATGTATCTTAGACACTTGTAAGCATTCCGTTATCAGTGAATGTGGGATACTGTTAAATGGTCTAGTAATCTATGTGTACCATACTTAGATTCTTCCCTTTCTTTACATCTCTCTGTTATTACCTTTTGACTGTGACTGAAGTCATTTTGAAGATCTGTGCCTTACAAGAAGTTGTTTTCTCACATTCCTACATTTATGTGCAACATGCTGTAACTTTTCTTATAGTGAGCATTTCAATTTTATATATAATTTTCCAGGCTACAGCTGAGAATTGCCACTCGAGGAGTTGAACAGCTGGCAGAGGGTGGCAGGCTGGTCTATTCCACATGTTCTCTAAACCCTGTTGAGGATGAAGCAGTAATCATGAGTCTTCTAGAAAAGAGTGAAGGTAAGATTTGTACACTTAGTCCAGATGAAGGTAAGATTTGTACACTTAGTCCAGATGAAGAGTGACTTTACGGTTCTGTATTAAGATATTTTCAGCACCTGTTTGAATGTGCTTCACAGATGTAAATTTCCCTGCTTTTCCTTTCTTTTTTGAGTTTAGAAGGCAGCAAGTAGTCCATATGAATTGTAGCCCACTGTTCTCAGCTTCTAGTGTCAAGTAAATGATCCACTCTTAAAACATGTACTGTTTTCATTTCCACTGTCTTAGCACATTGTTGAGTGGAAAATATTATTTTTCCCCTCTAAATCCAGTCACTGGATTTCATAGCAAGTACAGGAGCCCTTTTTGAATGCATTTTGTAAGGCTAGATTTGATCAAACTGCTAAGCAGCCAGTGTTGCATTATAATACATATGCATAAGTGAGAAAGCTTCAACCACTGTTCTTGTCACAGAGGAAATGGTAGCAATGCCATGGAGAATGGTTAAATTGCCATGTTATTTCTGGCAATTTAAATTTATACTAAATTCAAATCATTAGCCACACACAGGCATTTGGATTTAGACCACTTGTACATATCTGTACCACTCACGGCCACATGTTTATTTCTAGAAAGGACTGCTTTTGTCCTGTTGTATATGTTGAATAATGCACTTTTTAAGCGGCAGCAGTTTCAGAAAAAAAAATAAAATTCAAACTTTTGCTGTTTTAAATACTTATTGTTAGAGTACGTGTAAGTCGCATGCGACTCCTGTATGTATGTGGCTTAATATGTTTATAGACATTTCAGCATTGTCTGCAAAAAGAAAAAATGTCGCAGTGATAAAACATCACTCTAGAATTTAACAGTCTGTGAGTTTTGCATTTTGGGTTTAATGGTCCATCAGTAAACAAATACATTTTATGTACCAACCTTCTTGTGCTAGGGCATTTTAAAAGCCACTAATGGATATTAAAAACTCGAGTGAGAAGACAGAAAGATTGAGCAGGTGTAGCATAGTTCTCATTTTCTGTAAGAATTGTGTGGTTGTGTACTTCTACAAGCCTGGAAGACATAGCGTTAATAGGCTTTTCTTTTCTGTTGAGACACAGATTGATGTCCTTAATGAAAGAGGATGTATAGAAGTATATTATGTACTTTGGCCAGACTCATACATGGAGTATGCAAAACTCTGGAGGCCTGCTTTATTGCTGAAAGTACATTTTAATTATGTGATTGTATTGTACTGTAATGTTTTATTTTTATATTTCTCCCCAAGTCACTATTGAAATTGGGGCTCAAACAAGTGGATAGCCTGGTAACATACACCATTACACACAAATAAGAAGCCTACAGAGAACTAGATGACTGGAATCACCTGAGGTCATTAGACATGTGGTTTAAAAAATGCGTATTTTGATTTGGGGAACAGACTCTCAGAACTTGCAGATGTTTGAAAAACTTCTGTGATGTGACTTTGTAAACAAGTATTAATAATGGATCTTAGTAGATGTCTTTTGCAGTAAGTCAGCACATATAAGAATATTGCTGCTGCTGCAGGAATGAATCAACATATTTTTGTCCCCATTCAGCAGTGTTCATTTGGGACCTTCTTGTATCACACTGTGGCTCATAACTGCTGCTTTTAAAAATGCTTTTAAAATATATCTGTAGTTTTCTGTCACCCACGTAGTTCTTCATCTGAGATTTTATTCATCAGTCCAATTTGCAGTAATCATTATTAAAGTAATATATGCATTTATTATAGTTTAAATGCCTATTGTTTCTTGGAATGCATTTTCTTTTTGGAAGGCGTTCAAGTTGTAGTCAGTTGGTTGCCGAATGGTTGCAGGAAGTTTTAAGTCTTTGGAGCTTTCCAATGAGTCACGTTCAATAATTTGTAGTGAAAAGTTGAAGATCTGAAGGACCACTTGATGAAGCACAGAACTTCCCCATTTTGAAAGGTTACAACTGTAAAGAAATGCCTTTCAGATGTTTTTGTCCTTATTAAGGACTTGCCATTCTTTTAAGCCCCAGTCTTTGTTGAATTTCATAGGATGAAAAGAACTTCAAAAACTGAACAGTCTTGATTTTTTTTCCTTTGTAATCTACACATGAGGGTTTATTGATGTCATTCATGTGACATGTTTGTGCCATTTGTTTTGAATTTTCTTTACACTGGTATATGCTTGAGAGTATTTGCTGGGTTACAAGGTAGATTATGTCATCTGCCTATTATAGCCGTGACCCAGACAAGTATAGCAAAATAAAATTTCAGAAGTGACATTAACATTGAGAAGTGTAATTTTACTGGCTGCAGTTTTTTTTCTTTTGTAATCTCATCGTTGTTGAAGTGCATCACTCACTTTCTGAAGTATCTTTGTTTTGTAATGAATTTTACCACAAGTTGTACTCCATATGTTAGTCGCAATTGATTTTGAAATGTTTTCTGTATCCTGCCCACTGTCCAATCTTCAGGTTCCTAGCCATCAACTAGTCTTCTATACAGCTTGTGGGTGGGGGCCGATCTTGGAAACTGTCACCAAGGCACTCATAAGGGTTTTTTTTGCTGATCTTACCACCACATGCATGTTTTGTTTTGCACTCTCTATGTTGGATATGCAGTAGATGTCGACACTGGGTTGTCCCTTTCTTTTGTAAGGGACGTAAGTCAGCAAGGAGAACCTCTTCACCCACTTATCAGGAAGTACAAGTGCAAGCAGGTTTCTGTGGCTACACCAGAGAAATAGTGTCTCTGGATTTATGCCCTTGAGTGTGCATGACTGCGTTTTCTTTCATGTCTTCCTAAAAAATGGGAGGGTGGCCTAATGGTTAAGGTGTTTGCCTTACAACACAAGGTGCAGGGTTTGAGTCTCACAAGGGATAACTGGCTAGGCTTAAAATGGCTCACAAGGGCAGTTAGCTTAGTACTAACCTATGAACTTATGAACTTCCCCCTTTAGAAAGGTGAGCATGCTCTGGGCCGTCATTCTTCTTTTTCCCTGCCAGCTCCATCAGGTGCTTCAGCAGCTATTCAGTCTTCAGCCATCTGGGTGGTAGTCATTGAGTTATCCCATCACACCATCAGAGTTGACAGTATATGATTTGATATTTTATTTTATTATTGTTGTTGTTACTGTTTTGTAATTTCTCTGTCTGCTTAGTTTTTATTCATAACAGTACCCACAAAATGATTGACATACAAAGAAAGCCTTTTGGATAATCAAAAACAATTTGGCTCTTTAGAACAGCTTTTTACTCTGTGGCTTCATTTCTACATAATCATGTATGTTAACTTTCAGTGTAGGGTGTTCTCCCTGCAAAACCTAGTTGATTACTTCTCTTTCTAGGAAAGATGAAACCCCTTTTTATGTATTTTGGAGCAAGTGGGACAGCCTATACATTACTTTAGGTAGTGAAGTCTGAAGAGTTAGCTGGGAGATAGGAAAGATAAGGGTTTCTTACTGGTTTGACTAACCCAGAGGAAGGATGGGGTCTTAAACAGAGTGTTAGCCTCATTGATGATACCGAGGGGAGAAGGTGTATATCATGAGTTTACAAGTATTGGGGCAAGCATCAGCAGACCTTCTCGATCTTAATAGCCTTATCTCATTGCACATCAGGCATGTGGTGGGAGATTGGTAGGGCATAAAACAAAAAATATGTATGGCCACAAGTATGATGCTGCAATGAGTTGCCTTAACCTTCTCTCAGATAATGAGAAAAAGTGTTGCATATGTCCAGGGTGTCAGAAGTGGCTTCCAGCACCTGTAATGCAAGAGGGGCACCATTGACAGCAGATGGTTTGCTGCATAAGGTCCAAAGAAATTTAAGAAAAAAATAATTTAAGTAGTTACTGAGGCATTGTGGGTTCAGTCTTTAATGATAGTATGGCTGGGTTTTAAATTTTTCCACTCTGTAGCATCATATATAGCGTTCATCTGCTTTGTTGGCTTATTGAAATGACATCTGTCAGCTTCTAAGTGAGTTGAACTGAGCTGGAAGTGAAAACATTCACACCAAGCAAAAGACTGGGAAGGGGGCCTAGAAATGATTTGAGGATTTAGCAGCATTGAATAATTGACAAAAGCATTACTGAGTGAGCCAAAATGCATCATCATCATTGACTTGCATTAAGTAAGCAAGTTGACTACTAATTTGTCTTAGGCTTGTTTTTCTTGTTTATCATTCTTTTATATACTATTCATGGTCTGTTTCAGGGGTCTGCTGTTTTTTAAACAAAAAACATCTTTATTAAATTATCATGTGTGAGCTAGTCTTATTATATTGGTATAAATGAAAAGCAAACCACATTAATACAATTATAGTTACAAACATTATGCTTTGCAGACCCTGTTGAGACAACTGTAGTTGCAAACATACATCACTTATATTATATACAGTCATTGTCAATTAAGTATTGCATAGCTCATAAATCCTGCCTTCTTTTAAACTTTGTTCCTCCTCTGCATACAATGTTCTCACAAATCTCATTTTCCTATGTAGTTTGCTCCTTCCCCTTTCTGAAGATCCCAATTCCAGTTGCTTTATTTCGATCGCTATATTCACTACTTCTAGTAAAGCTGATTTAGACTTTGATTTCCCTTTTCTACTAATTGCTTTTTTTGGCAGCCAACATAATTAGACTCGGCACAGCCTTACTTTGGGCAATTCCAATTCTCTATCATAGCTCAAAAAGATAATTTTCTTAGTTACACCCAGTATCTGTGACAAAGTAGTTTGCAGGGAATCTTTAAAGTCTGTCAACTCATTACACTCCCAGAAAATATTTTCCCAGTTTCCTCTCTTATTTTCCCCATCACACCTCCAACATTTGTTGTTTACCTGAGGAAAAATTGTTTGGAGTCTGCTTGGGGTATAAAAATAACTATGTAAACACTTCTAAGCAATCTAAATCTTCCAGACTTTGTTGCATATTTGGGAGATATACGTATTATCCCCCCACTGTCTCTTTGTGAATTGCTTATCCAGTGTCTCTTCCCAATCCTTTCTAAGCTCCTCTGATTCTTATAGTTGTCATGCAGTATTTTAATATGCTGTACTAATTATTCCTTTTTTTAACTGCAGCTTCTGTTCTAGATTCTATTAGAAACTCAACCAGTGCTGGCCTTTCATTTAGGACTCCCTTGTTTCTATCAGTTCTTGATAGGGAAGGCAATCTTTAACCTGCAGTCGAGATAAATTCTTGGTGTCTTCCCATTCTGTTACCTTTCCCTTTCAAATTATTTGCTCCTAATACATTGGATCCTTTGTCAGTTTTCTCCAATAAATTCCACCACCCCCGCCTATTGTCTGTATCCCTAATTGCAGTCATCCCTATCGGCAGAATCTCTTCTCTATTCCCGTGCTGGCTTATTCCTTAAAATACATTCTGCTAATTTATGAATATAAATTCTGTATGGTTATTATTATTCTCATTAAGGGTATTTGTCTAAAATCCCAGTCTCTCCTTGTTTCTTGAGCTTCTCCCCTGTATCCTCATCATATCTTTCCACTTTGAATTATATTTTTCTGCTTGTGCTATGTATAGGAGCCTTAACTATGTTGCTCTAAAATACTCCTTCAAATCGGGTAATCCTAGTCAGCCTTGTTCTATTGGAAGAGTCATCTTACCCCACTCAGCCCTTGCTGTCTTCCCCTCCTAGATGAACTTCAACTCTTTTAATTGCTATCCACAACTTCTCCTCTGGTTTATAAATGTGCCTGACCTGTATATAAAATTTAAAGGGACTAAAACCATTGTAACTGCTTGTATCTTACTATCCATATAACAAAGCTTCTAGCTTCTCAATTTTTGTGTTATTTTCTGTTAAATCTCCTCCCACATATCCTTAGCTGCCACAGCAGAGTCATTTTTGTCCATACTTCTAAATACTTCATTTTTATCATATCCCCATAAATATGGATATTGCTGGACCAATTCATGTGTGGGTATATAATTTACTGCTATTGCCTTTGTTTTACCTTCATTAATTTTGTATTCTGCGAAAATATGAAACTGCTTTAAAATGTTCCACAACTCTCTAGTGTCCCTTTCTGGTTTTGTCAGGTATAAAATTATATCTTCTGCAAACAGAGCAAGCTTTTCTTGACTACCATACCAATTATATCCTTTAATTTCTGAGTTCCTTATTTTTTTTGCCAGTGGTTCTAAACATAATGCAAACAACAATGGGGAAAAGAGGACACACCTGCTTGGTACCTGTACTCTAGCCGAAATTATCCGAGAGGACCCCACCCGCTTTAATTTTCGCCTCCGCTCCCTCATATATATGCCTAATCAGTCCTCTAATTTTATCAGGGGAAAGCAACTGCTTCCATTGTCTTGCTCATGAAGTCCCAGCTTGCCCTGTCACATGCTTTCTGTGCATTAAGACCCACCAACAACAGTGGTATTGTCTTGCATTCTGCTTCCCTCTGGATCACCAGTGTCCTGTTAATGTTATCAAATGTTTGCTTCCCCTCCACAAAACCACACTGATCCATATTTATCAATTTTGCCATCACTTTTGCCATTATTTTAGCCATTATGGACAAAACACTTTATAATCCTGGTTTAGTATTTAAATGGGCCTATATGGAGCTGGTTCCAATAGATCTTTACCCTGTTTACGTATCACAGCTACCACTGCTTTCTTTCAGGATGTTAGTACTTCTCCTCCTCTTAAAATACTGTTAAACAAAACCTTCCAGATCTTTCAGTTTTTTTCCCTCTTAGCTTCCAAACTTCAACAGAAACACCATCTGTTCCTGGGAACATTCTCTTAGATTGGTTATACATCACCATTTTTATCTCTTTCTCCTCCTGTTATGTTAGTAATTGAGTCTCCTCTACCTCTAATCTTGGCGTATTTAATTTTTCCATAAACATTTCCATTTGTACTTTTTCTTGATTTCTGTATTTCTGTTTTATACAGGCTGTCATAAAATTTCCAAAATATTTCCAATACTTCTACAGGATCTCTTGTTATCTTCCTTGTTGTAGGCTCCCTAAGCTTGGTGACAGCCCTTTCTACTTTCTCTTGCAAGAGTCGTTGTGCTAAAAGTTTTTGTGCTCTAGATTTATTAAAAAAACATTTGCTTGACAGCAGTCTTTCTAAACTCATGCATATTATCGAGGTATTCCCTTATTTTCTGTTCAGCATTATGCAGTTGCTCCTCCTCTTCTGTGAGATTCCCTCTATTTTGCAATACCTTAACATTTCTCAGTCTGTATAAATAATTCTTGTTACTTCTTAACCATATCTCCCTTTCCTTTATTTCCATCCCAGTTTTAAACTCCTTTTAATTTTATCCCACTCCCTAGCTATATTTTCAGAAGAAATGTCTTATTTTCTCTAATATCTCCTGAATAATTTCAAAAACGTATTTCTTAAATTCCTCTCTCTTGTACAGATAGGTGGGAAAGTGCTGGTGATTTATATTTATTTCATTACCTTGTGTTTTTATTTTGAGCAACGGTTGTGCAGCGGTAGCGTTGCCTCACAGCAAGAGGTTCTCCTGTTCGATTCTCTGCTAGAGCGCCTTCTTTGTGGAGTCTGCATGTCCTCCCCATGGTCATGTCCTCCCCATGGTCAAGTGGCATTCGAAAGACATGCGTGAATGGGCGTGCCTTCGTTGAAGGTTGGGCGTCGGGCTGGCACCTCGACACCATAAAAATCAACTGCCAATCATTAGCGGACTGGAGTTCCGTTGTGGCCACTCCTACCCAGGAAAAGCTAAAAGAACAACAACCTTGTGCTTTTAGTTTGGTTATTGTTGGCGCTTGATCTGAAATAGTTATGGATGCATTTCAAGGCCTTCAATTAAGTGCACATGTTCCTGTGAAATGTAAATTCTGTCTAGCCTAGCCCAGTTTTCGTATCTTGGACAATAATATGTAAATTCACTCCAAACTCCTAGTATTGAATTCACATCTTCCACGCAAAACGTTTTCATAAATGTCTTAAAACAATCTACTCTCCTTTGTTATATTTTCCCTTCTGGGCCTCCAAGACACACTGTTGCAAACCAAATTCCAGTCCCCACCTATAAGTAATATTCCTTGCTGAAAGCTGATTATTTCTTCCAGAATTTTCTTAAGCTCACGGTTCTACTGTTGAGCAGTATTCCAGATTTCTTACACTGGGCTCTTAATACCCTGTTTTTCTCACTTAGCTGTACTGACTGGATTTTCTTATTTGGATCTCACTGTATAAAAACGTTTTCTAGATACCACTTGTCAGCTTCCTACATTTTTAATTTTCTCCCAACAGAAATTTTATCCAAAGAACAAACATGAATGTAGGAGTATTGGATTTTGTAACCTAATCAATTTAAATCTTGTCCTTCCATTTGTAGGTAAATGGATAGGTTGTGGATCTTTAAACCCACAGATCCGGTAAAACTTTACTGTTTGTGGTACTATTCAGGACTGCTTTTTGGTTCATAGCATTGAACTTTACTAGTACTTTCTTTGTATGCTACTGATGCTCTTCATGTTTCACTGTTGCAGTCATTGCGTTTCGGTAATCTGCTGGCAGGTTGCCCTTAGTCGGCCTGATTAGCAAAGTCTTGGGTCCTGCGTCAGTTGCTGTCCCTTCTTCCATGACGTCAGGTCGTCAGGGGTATAAAACATGCAGCCGACGCCATTACATCAGTCTTTCTTGCCATGCGGTGCCCGAAGCAGAAGCAGTTCACAAGTGCCTTTCGGCTGACTCCTGAAATTTTCATTTTTGAGTTTCAGAACCGAAGTTTTCAATTAAAAGCTAAGTACCCCGTTGGAGAAACCTTTTCTTGCTCCTTACCGATGTCAGTAAAAGTTAATAATTGCATTACTTGTGGGGAGCAAATACCTCAAGGATTTTCACTGTATTCCTTGCCTAGGCCCTGACCATAACATACCTTGCTGTTGGTTTTGTGCTAAATTTAATCAACGCACTATTAAAAGTCGGTATATTTTTGCTTCTAAATATTTTGGCTCACGATTTAATTATCCAGAAATGTCGTTGGTTAGCAATCCGACTACTGGAATACCTAAAAAATGCAAAGAAAGACAGAGACAGACCGTCTAGGTCCAAAACTGATGACTATGCTTCTCCTAAGCCAGTTGCCAGTTCGCCGGTACTCAGTGAGGCGCTTTCGCAGACCCTGATACCCGCTACTTCTGATTCGCAGGCCTCTACTGAGACCCATTCGGTGTCCGGTATGCCGCGAGAGACTTTAATTATGGAACCCGCGGATGTCTCTACCTTAGATGGGTCCAGAGCCGCTGTGCAGGAACCAGCTTCTGAGGGTATTTTCAGGCCTGCAGGTTTGTATATTAGACCGATGCCATCTTCAAACCTAAGGCCAAATTCTAAATCTTTGTCTAAAAAAACGACTCCTGGGCCACATGTGAAGGCCCCTATGCCTAAAAAAACAAATTATCAAAATGGCTGAAGATTTAATTACTCTGATCAGGGGTAGCCAACCCCCTGCTTCTAAGAGGCCTAGGCAAGACATTGATTATGAATCTTCTGAAAAGGATTCTATTTCTTTTGATTCTTCTAATGAACAGGATCTGTCTATACCTACTTACGAGGACTCTGATACAGAAGATTCCATTCCTTCTGCTTCTCCCCCTGAGGATTTTTCTTTTGGGGAAACTTTACATACCTTAAGGGAACATTTCCACTGGAAAAGACAGGATTTCTCTGAATCTAAAAATACACTTGGGGATTTTCTTCTTCTTCCTCACCATAGGCCTTTGGCTATCCCTCCTGTTCTAGACATTGTTGATGTGTTTTCAGAATCTAGTATGGCACCTGATTCTCTGCCTATGGCTCCTTGTAAGCCAGACAGATACTACAGGGTTCCTGACTCCCACTAATTAATTTTCAAAAATACTATTGCTGATCCTGAAACCATTTCTCAGGGTCCCAAGGGCATTAAGGCCTTTACTGCTAAAAATCCTACCCCTTCTGATAGAGACTCCAGGGCGCTAGATAGATGAGGTAAGAAGGTTTACACTTCTGCAACCTTGGTAATCAGGGCTTTAAACTGTCAATTTCATATGTTTAAATATCAACAGCATATCATGGGACTGCTTAAACAGAAAATTATGATCTGAAGTAGGCAGACTTCATTCGTCTGCAACCTGTGGGTATCGGATCCGATCTCGGATCCGAGCCGGCAATTCAAAAGCTTAGGCTCCGAGCTCCTAGCTCCTCCCTCTTACCCATAACCCCTTGCCAAGCCCTGACTGACCTCAGTTTTCGCTTGCGCCAAGAAGCAAAGGAATTCTAGAGCTCCTGGCGTGGTTTTGAGATAAGTGTAGTTTTCTGACAGGAAAATTGTTCAAATTCTCTTTTTTTGTTACAAATATAGTTAGTGTTGTGTGTGGTTAAGGCTTTCCTCCCTCTTTAGTTAATTTTTCTCGGTGTTTCGTAGTTTGTTTGTGTGTGTGTGTGTTTAGGCCTTAGGTGTAATGTCTGAAGCCCCTAAGGCTGTCTTTTCGAATATTGCGAGTGTGGCCATAAGCTGTCCCCAGCAGATGGCCACACTCGTGCGTTAAATGCTTGGGGTTGAACACCTGTCTTCTGGTTGTACCATTTGTGCAGGGTTCAACCCGGCTTTAAGGAACGGAGGTCGGTTAGTGCTGGCGGTCTTTACCCCAGATACTGCTTCGCCTCTGCCCTCCAGTCAGCAACTTGTTGCTGTGAGTTCTCCCTCCGGCTGGGACTCAACCTCCCTTAAAATTGCCGGAGGGGAAGGATTCTACTAGGGAGAGACAGAGAGAGGCACAGGGAGAAGCACCACAAGAGGAGAGCAAGCTTCCAGCTCGGCTCCTCCATCTAAGCGGCTTCCCTGTGCCTTCTAGCTTTCCTCCTCCTCGGCTCCACTCCCCTCGGTTCTCTCCTGGACCCGAGGAGGAGGAGGCTAGCCTTCCAGGAGGTCACCGAGACGGTTCTCTAGGTCCGCGTGGCCTCCTCTAGATCGACTTTTCGATGAGCAAGCTGATATGGACCGGATGATGAGGAAATTCATCCAGGCCCAAATGCAAATGGGAGTGCTCCTAGCCCCCAACCGGGAGGGGCTTCACCCCTTTTTCGCCCCATTAGCTCCTTCTCCGACCCATACCACGGGTTCGGAGCTTTGCGCGTGCAGATTTGGATCCGGGGTGGGTCGGATCCGATTGGTGGCGCACTGGATCCGTCCCATCCTTGAGTGCTTCGGTACTGGACCCGACCTCTCGAGCCGAGGCGAGCCTCGGATCCGAGGGAGCTGGTGTGTCTTCGCCCGCCCAGGTCGGAGCACTGGTCTCGGATCCGACGGTTTGCTCCGACTCCGATCCGTCGCCGGATCCGGAGTGGGGTCGGCTCGGGCTTAGAGAAGCTGGCTCCCTCGGCTTTCAACGTTATGGAAAGGGCACCGTCGAGGACATCCGGACCCCGGTCCCTGCCACGGCTCCATCCCGCACTCCTTTGCAGTTGGGCCAGGCCCCCACCAGCCGGTCCCAGGGACAGCCGCCTCGATGTCCCAAGTGGTTCCCTTGGAACATCCATCTGCTGAAGAGTACTCCTCGGACAGCCCCCGATGAAGTACCGGAAGCGCAAGTGCAAGAGGAGGCACATGGACTCTGAGTCCGTCACTGAAGACACGGACTTGGATGAAGGGAAGGCTCCCCTAGGTCACCCCCTGAGGACGTCTCATTTGGAGACATCATGGAGATGTTAAGGATCAGGGGGGGTGGTCTGCCCCCAAGGCTTCTTCGGACGAGTCTGTGTTCTTGGAGGCATTCGAGGCGGCCTTCTACCTCTTGGGTGTCCCCTCCTGCTGACCCCCTGGTAGATCTTATATCTATCAGGGCGTGGAAGGATCCGGACACCATTGAGCCTATCCCTAAGCGCCCGGACCGCATTCTTTCTCCTCCATCAGACCGCACCCACTGGAGTAAGGGTCCCCCAGTTGATGCCATGATGATGGCTGCAGCCACGAAGAGGGAATTGGCCCAGGAGAGTCCCTCCGTCCATCCTCCGGCAAGGAGTCCCGCTCGATGGATCGCATTGGGAAGCGAGTGTTTAGTTCAGCGACCTTCTCTTTGAGAGCTGAACTACATGGCACATGTCATTAGGATGCAGCGAGATCTGATTAAAGAATACGCTGCATCTCCCCGAGTCCATCTCGAGTGAGGATAAACAGGTTTACTCCACCAATGGCCACTCTCAGATCTGTATCCAATACATCTATCCGGCTACTGTCTCATGCTACTGAGGGAGCCGCTAGAGCCAGCGGAGCAGGCCTTGTCATGAGGCGACAGGCCTGGCTCCGCCATTGTGATTTTGCTGAGCCCTTCAAGGCGACCTTCGAATGCCCCTTTCGATGGTTCTGCCTTGTTTGGCAAGACTGTTCGCGACACATTAGTCCAGAGCCAAAGGACGGGAAGACGCTGTCTGCCGTGAGTCCGCTTCTCAGCTCCCCAGAGGTCCTTCTCTAAGAACCAAAAGGGACAGAAGAAGATGTGGTTCCGAAGTCGCAGCAGTCCCAACCTGTTCCGGATAACCAGTCCTTCCGTGGCAGAGGAGGACGGAGGTCGTGCCAGAGGCAGGGGCTCCTGGCAATTTTGGGTCCAGAGAACCCTTCTCTGAGAGACCCACGAGCAGCCCTGAAGGGTTGCCCGGCTGTCCGTCTCTGGAGGCAGTCGGGGCGGTTTCGATGCACCTGACTTCTTGGGAGTCCATAACAACAGACAGTTGGTGCTTCGACTCATATCCAGAGGATATTCAATACCCCTAATCAAGATTCCCAAATCTCGCAGCCTCCCAGATGTTCCACCCGACCAAAGGGAGGCGGCAGCTCGAAATCGAGCAGTTGCTAGAAAAAAAGAGCCATCCAGCGCCCCCAGATCAAGCCGGATTAGGGTTTTACTCCAGGTTCTTTTGGTGCCAAAGAAGACGGGACTTAAGACCAATTTTAGACCTTTCCCTGTTGAACCTGTCAGTAACCAAACAAAAGTTCCGGATGGTCACCCTGCAATCTATACTCCCCTTTGAGGGAGAACGACTGGATGTGTTCCATAGACCTCAAGGATGCATTACCACATACGGATGGACAGACGATCCAGGAGGTTTCTTCGCTCGGCTGGGAGCCAGTCATTATCAGTTCAGGGTCCTCCCTTTGGTCTCACCTCAGCCCCCAGGGTGTTTACCAAGGTGTTAGCGGTGGTAGCGGCCCACCTGAGGCTCCAGGGATTACAGGTCTTTCCGCACCTGGACGACTGGCTCCTGACGGCATCATCAAGGCATCTTCTGTGCTCAGCCAGTGGTTCTAAACATAATGCAAACAACAATGGGGAAAAGAGGACACACCTGCTTGGTACCTGTACTCTAGCCGAAATTATCCGAGAGGACCCCACCCGCTTTAATTTTCGCCTCCGCTCCCTCATATATATGCCTAATCAGTCCTCTAATTTTATCAGGGGAAAGCAACTGCTTCCATTGTCTTGCTCATGAAGTCCCAGCTTGCCCTGTCACATGCTTTCTGTGCATTAAGACCCACCAACAACAGTGGTATTGTCTTACATTCTGCTTCCCTCTGGATCACCAGTGTCCTGTTAATGCTATCAAATGTTTGCTTCCCCTCCACAAAACCACACTGATCCATATTTATCAATTTTGCCATCACTTTTGCCATTATTTTAGCCATTATGGACAAAACACTTTATAATCCTGGTTTAGTATTTAAATGGGCCTATATGGAGCTGGATCCAATAGATCTTTACCCTGTTTACGTATCACAGCTACCACTGCTTTCTTTCAGGATGTTAGTACTTCTCCTTTTAAAATATTGTTAAACAAAACCTTCCAGATCTTTATCAGTTTTTTTCTCTCTCAGCTTCCAAACTTCAATAGGAACACCATCTGTTCCTGGGGACATTCTCTTAGATTGGTTATACATCACCATTTTTATCTCTTTCTCCTCCTATTATGTTAGTAATTGAGTCTCCTCTACCTCCAATCTTGGCGTATTTAATTTCTCCATAAACATTTCCATTTGTACTTTTTCTTGATTTCTGTATTTCTGTTTTATACAGGCGGTCATAAAATTTCCAAAATATTTCCAATACTTCTACAGGATCTCTTGTTATCTTCCTTGTTGTAGGCTCCCTAAGCTTGGTGACAGCCCTTTCTACTTTCTCTTGCAAGAGTCGTTGTGCTAAAAGTTTTTGTGCTCTAGATTTATTAAAAAAACATTTGCTTGACAGCAGTCTTTTTAAACTCATGCATATTATCGAGGTATTCCCTTACTTTCTGTTCAGCATTATGCAGTTGCTCCTCCTCTTCTGTGAGATTCCCTCTATTTTGCAATACCTTAACATTTCTCAGTCCGTGTAAATAATTCTTGTTGCTTCTTAACCATATCTCCCTTTCCTTTATTTCCTCCCCAGTTTTAAACTCCTTTTAATTTTATCCCACTCCCTAGCTATATTTTCAGAAGAAATGTCTTATTTTCTCTAATATCTCCTGAATAATTTCAAAAATGTATTTCTTAAATTCCTCTCTCTCGTACAGATAGGTGGGAAAGTGCCGGTGATTTATATTTATTTCACTACCTTGTGTTTTTATTTTGAGCAACGGTTGTGCAGCGGTAGCGTTGCCTCACAGCAAGAGGTTCTCCTGTACGATTCTCTGCTAGAGCGCCTTCTTTGTGGAGTCTGCATGTCCTTCCCATGGTCAAGTGGCATTCGAAAGACATGCATGAATGGGCGTGCCTTCGTTGAAGGTTGGGCGTCGGGCTGGCACCTCAACACCATAAAAATCAACTGCCAATCATTAGCGGACTGGAGTTCCGTTGTGGCCACTCCTACCCAGGAAAAGCTGAAAGAACAACAACCTTGTGCTTTTAGTTTGGTTATTGTTGACGCTTGATCTGAAATAGTTATGGATGCATTTCAAGGCCTTCAATTAAGTGCACATGTTCCTGTGAAATGTAAATTCTGTCTAGCCTAGCCCAGTTTTCGTATCTTGGACAATAATATGTAAATTCACTCCAAACTCCTAGTATTGAATTCACATCTTCCACGCAAAACGTTTTTATAAATGTCTTAACAAAAAATCTACTCTCCTTTGTTATATTTTCCCTTCTGGGCCTCCAAGACACACTGTTGCAAACCAAATTCCAGTCCCCACCTATAAGTAATATTCCTTGCTGAAAGCTGATTATTTCTTCCAGAATTTTCTTAAGCTCACGGTTCTACTGTTGAGCAGTATTCCAGATTTCTTACACTGGGCTCTTAATACCCTGTTTTTCTCACTTAGCTGTACTGACTGGATTTTCTTATTTGGATCTCACTGTATAAAAACATTTTCTAGATACCACTTGTCAGCTTCCTACATTTTTAATTTTCTCCCAACAGAAATTTTATCCAAAGAACAAACATGAATGTAGGAGTATTGGATTTTGTAACCTAATCAATTTAAATCTTGCCCTTCCATTTGTAGGTAAATGGATAGGTTGTGGATCTTTAAACCCACAGATCAGGTAAAACTTTGCTGTTTGTGGTACTATTCAGGACTGCTTTTTGGTTCATAGCATTGAACTTTACTAGTACTTTCTTTGTATGCTACTGATGCTCTTCATGTTTCACTGTTGCAGTCATTGCGTTTGGGTAATCTGCAGGCAGGTTGCCCTTAGTCAGCCTGATTAGCAAAGTCTTGGGTCCTGTGTCAGTTGCTGTCCCTTCTTCCATGACGTCAGGTCATCAGGGGTATAAAACATGCAGCCGACGCCATTACATCAGTCTTTCTTGCCATGCGGTGCCTGAAGCAGAAGCAGTTCGCAAGTGCCTTTCGGCTGACTCCTGAAATTTTCGTTTTTGAGTTTCAGAACCGAAGTTTTCAATTAAAAGCTAAGTACCCCGTTGGAGAAACTTTTTCTTGCTCCTTACCGATGTCAGTAAAAGTTAATAATTGCATTACTTGTGGGGAGCAAATACCTCATAAGGATTTTCACTGTATTCCTTGCCTAGGCCCTGACCATAACGTACCTTGCTGTTGGTTTTGTGCTAAATTTAATCAACGCACTAATAAAAGTCGGTATATTTTTGCTTCTAAATATTTTGACTCACGATTTAATTATCCAGAAATGTCGTTGGTTAGCAATCAGACTACTGGAATACCTAAAAAATGCAAAGAAAAAGACGGAGACAGACCGTCTAGGTCCAAAGCTGATGACTATGCTTCTCCTAAGCCAGTTGCCAGTTCGCCGGTACTCAGTGAGGCACTTTCGCAGACCCTGATGCCCGCTACTTCTGATTCGCAGGCCTCTACTGAGACCCATTCGGAGTCCGGTATGCCGCGAGAGACTTCAATTATGGAACCCGCAGATGTCTCTACCTTAGATGGGTCCAGAGCCGCTGTGCAGGAACCAGCTTCTGAGGTTGTTTTCAGGCCTGCAGGTTTGTATATTAGACTGATGCCATCTTCAAACCTAAGGCCAAATTCTAAATCTTTGTCTAAAAAAATGACTCCTGGGCCACATGTGCAGGCCCTTATGCCTAAAAAAACAAATGATCAAAATGGCTGAAGATTTAATTACTCTGATCAGGGGTAGCCAACCCCCTGCTTCTAAGAGGCCTAGGCAAGACATTGATTATGAATATTCTGAACAGGATTCTATTTCTTTTGATTCTTCTAATGAACAGGATCTGTCTATACCTACTTACGAGGACTCTGATACAGAAGATTCCATTCCTTCTGCTTCTCCCCCTGAGGATTTTTCTTTTGGGAAAACTTTACATACCTTAAGGGAACATTTCCACTGGAAAAGTCAGGATTTATCTGAATCTAAAAAGAGACTTAGGGATTTTCTTCTTCTTCCTCACCATAGGCCTTTGCCTATCCCTCCTGTTCTAGACATTGTTGATGTTTTTTCAGAATCTAGTATGGCACCTGATTCTCTGCCTATGGCTCCTTGTAAGCCAGACAGATACTACAGGGTTCCTGACTCCCACTAATTCATTTTCAAAAATCCTATTGCTGATCCTGAAACCATTTCTCAGGGTCCCAAGGGCATTAAGGCCTTTACTGCTAAAAATCCTATCCCTTCTGATAGAGACTCCAGGGCGCTGGATAGATGAGGTAAGAAGGTTTACACTTCTGCAGCCTTGGCAATCAGGGCTTTAAACTGTCAATTTCATATGTTTAAATATCAACAGCATATCATGGGACTGCTTAAACAGAAAATGATGTTAATTTCTGGCTGTGTGGAAAATAAAGATTTACAGGATTTATTGCATTCAGCTGAAGTTGGAAAACATACTTTGCAATGTGGTTTTGATTCTTTGCAGGCCTCTTGCAGGGCTGCTGTAACTGGGTCTGTGTTAAGAAGGCATGCTTGGCTCAAAGAGCAAACTCTGCCTGATCATGTTAAAGCAAAATTGTTGGATGCTCCTTTACAACAGGACCGTCTCTTTGGTAATAAGGCTGAAGAAGTTTTAAAAAAGGTGGAAGATAAATCTATGCAAACTGTGAAAGATTTCTTACAAGTGCAACCTCCAAGATTTAATAGGTACTGGCCTACTAAGAACTGGTCCTTTCCAGTTCCTTCGAGAGCCACTCAAGTCAAACCCATACATTTCAAAGGTTCCAGGTTTCAGTCTCAAGGGACTTTTAGAACAAAACAATGGGGTGCCTCCACCTCCAAATCTGGAAACAGCAAGGCACCTCCCTATGGTAAACAGTGTCAATGACTTCCCTCTACACTCACCAAGCACTTAGCCGCCCCTTTGGGGGGAAAACTGGCACTTCATGGACGAAACTGGCAACGTATAACCCAGGACAAATGGGTTTTAAATATATTATCCTAGGGATGCAGATTTAATTTCCACACATTGCCAGTCACAAGCGTATGGCCAGACCTGCCCCCAAATCAGTGGGCAGAGGCCCAGAAAAAAATTATGTCCCTCATGAACATGGGGGCTATTCAACCAGTACCAGAAGAGGAAAAGGGACAAGGTTTCTATTCCAGACTTTTCCTGGTACCCAGAAAAGACAAATCATGGCTTCCAATTCTGGACTTATCTACTCTAAACACATTTCTGGACATTCCAAAATTTAAGATGCTGACTCTTCAACAGTTACTTCCTATGATAGACAAAGATGCCTGGTTGGTAACTCTATACTTAAGAGGCTTACCTGCATATACCAATCAGGGAATCTTGCAGAAGATACCTCTGCTTCAAAGCAGGCTACTTGCATTACCAGTTCTCTGCACTGTCCTTTGGCTTATCTACTGCGCCCAGGGTCTTCACAAAGTGCCTGGCTCCAGTAATTGCATTTTGCAGGCAAAGAAATATTCAAATTTATCCATACCTGGACGATTGTCTAATTCAGGCAGAAAACAAGGACATTCTTCTAAACTAAAGCATCTGGCGTTTGTAAAAAGGGTTCTAACTTATCTAGGGTACACCATAAACAAAAAGAAATCACAACTGGTACCCTCTCAAAAAAATTACATTCCTGGATGCAAGCTTGAATACAACTGCCCAGATGGCTTACCTTATGCCAGAAAAGCAAATTCAATTGGTGACTTACTTCAAACAGGTGGCCACAAAAACCCTGCTATCTTCAAGACAAATTCTGCAAGCCATGGCCTCCTGCATTCTTCTAATTCCATATGCAAGACTGCATATGAGGAAACTACAGTGCTACTTAAAAAGTTTATGGAGCCAACATTGTCACAGCCTGGAAACAATGATTCCTGTCATACCTTGCCTGCAACTAGAGTTCCTATGGTGGGCAGAGGCCTGCCACCAAAACAAGGGACTGCCATTCACTCCACCCCCTGCCACCCAAACCTTAACTACAGATGCATCAAACTGTGCTTGGGGGGCTCATCTGGCAGGGAAGTGCATTCAGGGCAAATGGAGCCCAAATCAAATGCACCTTCAAATGAATCAGAAAGAGATGCTAGCTGTACAGAATGCACTGACAGCCTTCAAGGACTACCTTCATCAAGGACAATTTAATGATACAGACAGACAACACCACAGTTATGTGGTACATAAACAAGCAGGGGGGTACATATTCCTACTCACTTTGCAGACTAGCCATGGCATTGTGGAACACTGCCTTGACCTACCAAATACAACTACAAGCTCAATTCCCACCAGGAAAGCTGAATACTCTGGAGGACGAACTAAGCAGAAATGTCATGGACCCACATGAATGGAAACTAGAACCACGAATTTTCAACATGTTGACACGCAAATGGGGGGAGTCCAGACCTAGATCTTTTTGCCTCACCCCAGAACTATCAGTTGGACAAATTCTGCACAAGAACTCATCACAAAAAAGCTTGGAAAGTGGATGCTCTGTCATTCAGCTGAAAAAACCTATCAGTTTATGCTTTTCCCCCCTCTGAATCTGCTCTCCAAAGTTCTGTTAAAAGTCAGACAGGACAAACCAAAAATGATTCTGATTGTTCCAGACTGGCCTCGCCAACAATGGTACCCACTCCTGTGCAGTGTGTCACACCTTCCACCATGGCACCTGCCTCAGACACCTTACCTACTCTCTCAACAGAACAACCAAATTATGCACACACAGCTCCAAACTTTGAATCTTGCAGTGTGGCTAATCATCTAAATTCACCCTTAGCATCCCTCAGCAAACCTGTGATGGATGTCATTTTGGAGGCGAGAAGGCCTAGTACTAGAAAATCTTATGCTGACAAATGGAAAAGATTATGTGCCTGGAACCAATCAGAAGGAATAAGCACAGCAGTGCCCAATATTCCCCAGATTTTACAATACTTAACCGAGTTATTTCACAAGGGCCTATCTTTTTCTTCCATAAAAATCCATGCCTCTGCCATCTCAGCTCATTACAACCTCCCCTCTTCTCTCATCCTCTGCTAAAGCAGTATCTCAGAGGGGCCAAAAACTTAAGACCTCCCAGGAGAGCTCCAACCCCTGCCTGGGACTTCAATTTTGTATTGGAAAAACTCACTCTTCCCTTCGAGCCAGCTGCTACTGCAGACCTAATATTTCTCTCCTGGAAAACGGCTTTTCTTTTAGCAGTCACTTAAGCTAGAAGTTTTTCTGAATTATAGACTGTTATGGCAGTGGAGCCTTTCATTATTTTTCATGCGGACAGGGTGTCTCTCAGGACCAATCCATCCTTCATGCCTAAGGTAGTATCCAGTGTGGCTCTTAATCAGACCATTTATTTGCCAACCTTCTTTCCCAATCCACAGAACAAGGGGAAGTCGATTCTGCATTCATTGGATGTACACAGACAACTTGGATTTTACTTAAACAGGACAAAATTTCTAAGAAAATCTGAACTACTGGTGGTATTTGCTGCAGGGGCAGAGGGAAAGGCTATTTCAAAGCAAACCATTTCCAAATGGATAAGCCATTGTATTCGTTTCTGCTATATGCGCCATGGTAAAACTATCCCCCAGGGGATCAGATCTCATTCCACCAGGGCTGCATCTACTTCTACAGCCTTTCTCAGAGGTGTTCCTACCAGAGACATTCTAGAAGCTGCTAGCTGGAGCTCAGTTCATATGTTCACCAAACATTACCATTTACCTTTCTTCTCTAAATCCAGAGCATGTTTTGCCACTACTGTCCTGCAGGGCCTTATAGCTGGTCCTAATGCTGTATAATTCCATCCTCCCAACCATAGCTTTGGGAATCTACCCAAATGTAATGACTGCAACAGTGAAACACGAAGAACATAGTACAGTTGTGTACACTTACCATAAATGTAGATGTTCGAGTGTATTCACTGTTGCAGTCCTGATTACCCACCCTCCAGCCCCCTGTTTTTTCTCTTACTATACCTCTACTTTCTGTTACTATACTTAAAAGCCTTTTTGGTGTATTTGCTTCTGTTTGGAGGTATATTTTTTGTGTTTTAAATTATAATCTATAGATGTATATATATTTTGCTCCCCATTTAGGGGGCGCCTGACATCTTGGGCAAGGAAAACTGATGTAATGGCGTCAGCTGCATGTTTTATACTCCTGACGACCTGACGTCATGGAAGAAGGGACAGCAACCGACGCAGGACCCAAGACTTTGTTAATCAGGCCGACTGAGGGCAACCCGCCAGCAGATTACCCAAATGTAATGACTGCAACAGTGAATACACTCGAACATCTACATTTTATGGTAAGTGTACACAACTGTACTTTCTGTGTGTGCATGTGTGTACATATATGCTTTTCACTATTTTCTTATTTGTTGTCATGTTTCCTCTGCAGTGCTTTTTTTTTTTTTTTACTTTCAGGTTTACTGTACTATGTTTGGGACTGAAAGGTAGCCCTTGTGGTCCAGGCAACTTGTCTGCTAAATAAAATAAATAAAACCTTGCTTTTTCACCTCTTGTGAAGATCATGCAGATGGACCTTGTAAAGCTTTTGCAAACTTACTAAGCCCAGATCAGAGTAATTCAGATAAAGTGCTGACTCTGCCTCTGCTTTCATGGATTATATAAACAGTCAGAGATTTGCAACACTGTCACTGTAACTAAATGAAAGCAGTAACACATTTGTAATGTGTAGGCTATTTCATATTATATGGCATATTATAGGGCGGCTGCGGTGGTACAGTTGTTAGCATTGCAGCCTCAAAGCAAGAGGTTCTCCAGTTCAATCCTTGGCTGGGGTGCCGTCTGTGAGGAGTGTGCATGTCCTCTCTGTGGTCCCATGGGTTTCCTCTGGGTGCTCCGGTTTCCTCCCATATCCCAGAGACATGCTGTAGGTGGATTGGATACTCTTAATTGGCCCTAAGCGTGAGTGTGTGCCTTCCATGGAAAGTTGGTTGCCGGGCTGGCAACTCGACACTGTAAAACCTCCACTGCCAATCATGAGTGGACAGGTTCTTCGCTGTGGTGACCCTTAACTGGGAAAAGCCGAAAGAAGAAGGCTATTTAATATTATATTGATCCAAGCTCTTCTCTGTAAGAAGTAGAGAGAGAGAGAGTTAAAATCATTGACATGTCTTGCCATGGCAGTCATTTTGGGGTGTAAGAAACTGAAATAAAAAAGTGTTTTTCAGATATTAGCAATGCATAAACTATTGAAATATGATGAAAAATGTATATTTTCAGTTTTAAGAATTCTTTGATGTCTTAAGTTGAATATTGCTGTAAGGCAAACCTTTGACCATATGCATTGTCACCTTGAGTGGTACTAAGTCTGTGCCAGTGCATTCCCCTGAGAATGCTATAGCTGTTTAGTGATGAATAGAAAAGATAATGAGGGGACTGCAGACATTGCCAGATTGTACTAGAAAGGAGCTTAAGGCTCATGAAAAGAATTGGTAATGTGGTAGCACTGATATTTGAAAACAAAGTGATCTGTTTGTGCCAGTCTCCAAAAGTTGTTTCATGTTTTTTCATATAGGTGCAGCTGGTGTATATAGATATGGACAACACATGCACAATGGTCCAGATTCTGAAACAGTTAAGTCTTCTACAGGTTTGACAGCACACTGATATGCAAATTGTGTTAGGCCTGCACACCCCTCCCGTCCAACACCATTAATTGAGGATGCCCTATCAAACTTTCAAGACTGTTCAATACACATCCTGAAACTCTGATAAAAGTGCAATCATTGATGGATAACTGTAAAGTATAAAACTCGCTGTTACCTAAAATAATTTTTACAAGGAAACTATGATGTGTAAAACTCATTTCCCAAAAATTAATTTTTGCAGGGATCACTTTCCACATCCTCCATGTTGTGGGCAGAAGTGAACCCTCACCCTCTGCTTCTTGCATATACTAACTCCAAGATTACTATACCTTGTATAAAATGGAGTACTCCAAAGTACAGCAGATTTGAGTTGGTATGTACGTCGCCATGTAACTGCACTCAAATTTTTATTCTTCTGTACTTCTGTACTTATGATCCTTGAACATACAATGGGAACTCCTTGACTGAGATTTCAGAGAGGCTTGTCTAGGCATTGAGGTATGAAGAATGCAATGTGCATTTAAGTAATCATTACATTGCTGTAAAGACAGCATGCATCAGTAAACTGTAATATGTAAGTTAACTAGTTATTTTACTGCAATCTGTTTAGAGAATAATTGAGACAGATTGTTTGTGTGTGTTTGGTTTGATTAGACTGGCTTAGCATTTGTATACTTCCAATGGTAATGTTTAACGGGAAGGGTAGTTGAGGAATGTATAGAAGGTAGAAAAAATTGTGGGAGCAGAGACAAATCAATGTTTGGAGGTCACAGTACAGTAGCCTTTTTTTAGGTGTACTGAAAAAGATTCAACATCTGTTATTGACAAATGTGTAACATGTAGGTGCAGAATAGGGAAGCCTAAAGGAGATGCATTCATTTTAAACGATTAAAACCTGTATTGTACTATTAAATGATTTGCATGTGTTAATTACTTTTTTCGTTTCCCAGTAAATTAAGAATTAAATGCTGTGTTGGTCCACTAACAAAAAATACAGAGAGACTGGAACACAGACATGATGTAATACTTTTTATTGAACCAACATTAGTTTTGCATTTACTCAATCTTTCAAGCTGGCATGAGCCTTTTGTAAGGAGTTAAATTACTGATGTTACATATAGTACTTCCTTTTCTAGGCACAAGTAGATATGCAAGTACATCATTTATTTCTAATTGGCAGCAAGAAGAAAACCTAATGCTAATGTGGAAAAAAAAACTTATATACCAACTATATATGTAAATGTTTTGACCAACTGGTGTGACCAATTGTGGATACCAGGGGTTCAAAGGCAGATCCACATCAAAAATGTATCCATTACAAACTTAAATATATATGTAAATATTTCCCCATTTTACTAAGTCTCATGGGAGTTTTTAAAGACACTAACAAAGGATATTCATTTTGAGGATTTAATGTTTATTGCCATAGATGTTTAAGATTTATTTACTTTGAGCCCATACAAAATTAAGGTTGGAATGGTTTAATGATTTTTAGTAGAAAGCAGTGATATTAATTTAATAGATTTAAGGGACATAAAATTTTCAAATAACTCTTATTTTGATGGTGTATGTTTTTTATCATAAAGTGGAGGTTGCACAAGGAACGACGTGCTCCCATATTTCTCAGTATTGTCATGGCCCAGTGGGAAAAGTTATTTTTTTTTTTATAGGGAATGTTAGAACCTGTAAGCAAGATTCTTGGACAATGTATGCATTTTATGGACAGATACTGGGTATAAGCTAGATGTTTAGGTAATTCTTCCAGAGTTGTTTTTAACACATGAATTTTCAACTTGTAGGTTATGTTACTTGACGCATATTTAGAAGGATTTCATCAGTAAGAATTTTGTGTCCAGTATCTGTCAGAGAGTTACTTATTCTAATTATTTTTATTATATTATAACACCTGTTATCCATCACACCGTAATTAAACCCTGATTAAAGGACAAATGGTGCATTTAGCCAGGATGATTTTCCAGTTTTAAAATGTTTGATATTGAAGCAAGAAAGTTAAAAAAAAATATATGTTAAGAAGCCGAAGTTATCCAGAAACGTTTATGGAAGGTATTTATACTGAAGGCTATTCAGAAATGAAGGATGTTGTATATTTCACACTTTTAGTCAGTAGTACATGGATTAACAGTAAGGGGGTTAAAAGTGATGATTCCTTTAATGGGGCAGTAGTTATGACTCAGTATAGATAATGCATCAGTAGTAGAAGTTGCTTTATGAAATTGGAATATTGTCATACGTAGTGGTCAGGTAACAAAAAAAAAATGGAGATAAAATCCAAGTCTGTGTACAAGAGAGGTGAGAGGTTTAAGAATTGCATGGAAAAGATGATGGTAGGCTGAAAAACAGTAACTTAAAATGTAGAAAATGCTAATATCATTCATATATTATGAAGGGGAACAAGTCTATTAACCAGCAAGGCCCCATAGTTACTAATGGGAATTCTTATTGTGGGTCTTGGGGTATTTATATAGCTTTGTGCCAAAGATTCCCAAGTTTTATGTTGGCAAGACAGACATTTATGGGCAAGAATATATGGTATCAAAAAGGGGCATGGCAACAAAGACAAATGCCCAGGACACAATTTATTTTATTTTTTTCTGTTTGATCATATATTGGAGAATCCACAGAACTGAGTGTGGATTGAGCAATTGGAAGTCCAATAACTTTTTTTGGCAGTTAAAAACTAATGCTGATCCCCCAGGCCAGCAGTACTCAATGAGCATGCATATAGGTATTTTAAAACTAAAGTCTTTTAATGTTTAATAGGCGAGACATACCTAGTGTGTTTGATGTTTATTAAAAACTAAATTATTTTTTTAAAAATAATTTTAAAACCATTTATCCATACACCTTTTTATCTTTAAATGTATTGCATTTAACTAGATTTATTATTGGTGCTATTTTATTTGTTTTAACTTTTTATTGGAACATGATTGGTCCATATTACCAAACAAGTGTATTTAATGGAAGGATTTTTAAATTATTGTAGATGTGTTTCCATATCACTGTTGCAGTATTCCTTACATCAGGCATCCCCTGCCAAGGGTAGCCTGATATCTGATGAGTATACCAAAGCCTTGGGTTGTAATAGGCACATTGTACATTACATGTATGCTCCTCACGTATGGGGTAGGGCGTAAAGGTGACGTATGGATGTACCTTCCTCAGAGCTTCTTTGCTGCAGTCCAGACACCATCTCTGATCATTGGTCTGAGTGCTTCTTCGTCTGCTAGTTGCCAAGCCATTTTCAGATAAGTGCTCTGTTAGGCCTTTTCTTCAGAATCTTTTGTCACAAGGAACCGTCCAAGCAGTTTCTGCTCCTCAAAAGGAGAAGAGGTTTTATTCTGTTGTTTCTGGTTCCCAGGAAAGAAGGCATGTGGAGACCCATTCTGCATCTTTCATACCACAATACCTTTTTGAAGGTTCCTTCCTTTCAGATGTTGTTCTTTCAAACCTTATTTCCACTTCTTCTACCTCATGCTTTCCTAGTCTTTCTGGATTTCAAGGATGCCTATCTCTATAGTCCTGTTCATCCTCATTTCTGGAAATTTTTACGTTTCTCTGTTTCTTCCTTGCATTTTTAGTTCTGTGTTTTGCCCTTTGGCCTCACTGCTGCCACAAGGGTCTTCACCAAAAGCCTCACTTTTGTGACTGTTTTTTGCAGGATGAGATTGAATACAGATTTTTTCCTTGTCTGCATGGCCTGCTCACTCTGGGGACTTTGCTTCAGCATCGTCACTATGCTATTTATCTGCTGCAATGTCGTAAGGTTTACAGTGAATTTCCAGAAATCCTTCCCAAATCCTTCTCAGGATCATGTTTTTCTTGGGTGCAGGCTCCAGACCATTCCTATGCTGGTTTCCCTGCCTCCTCACAAGGCTTGGACTCTGATTGCTTTCTTTCACTCCCTTCTCCCTCGTGTCTATATCACATAGTCGAAGTCTTATAACTTTGAACACGTAATGTTTGACCCATTATGTTTGAAGTTGCAAAACTTTGACTATGGATTAAAAAAAAAAAAAAGAAAACAAAATAAACTGTTTTAAGCAGGGGGGCAAGCCCCCCTGCACCCCCACACCACCTGCTACTTAAATATACTAACTCCGAGATCGCACTCCATTGAATAAAATGGAAACCTCCACTTATGGAGATTTCCATTCAACAGCTCGAACTTTTACAAATTAGAACTTATGGTCCTACCATATGAGGTTCGAACTTGTAAAAGTTCGACTGTGTGATAGGAATCCTTCTCCCTCTGGTCTTGATTATGGCCAGGCAGTTTCTGAGGGCTCTGGGATTCATGGCTTCCACCATTCCTATGCTTCCTCTTGCCAGGCTTCATATGTGAAAGCTACAGTGGTTCCTAACGTCTGTCTGGCTTCAACATTCTTAACCTTTGAACTTTCCAATTCCTCTTCTTCCATTCCTCAAGCTAGAGCTTCAGTGGTGGATTCATTAACTGTTCCTTAACCCACAACTTCTTTTTTGTCATCCAGCCCTGCTCAGGAGCTCTTTTTGGATGGCTCAGACGTGGGGTGGGGAACTTTCTTCGGAACTCTGAAGGTTCAGGGTCTCTGGTTTCTTTACCAAAAGAAGGACCATAACAATATAAAAGAGATGAGAGCTCCTCCTCTGGCCTTTCAGGCCTTCCATTCTTTATTCCTTCCCGGGCCCCTAAACATCTTTACAGACAATACCAGATTGATGTGGTACATCAGCAAGCAAGGGGGGGGGGCATGGTCTTCTCTTATGTAGACTAGCTCCTCAGGTTTGTGATTTGGCTGTCCAGTTTCAAGTGACTCTTCAGGCTGTTTATATTCCTTCAGGTGAGAACACTGTGGCAGACTCTCTAAGCAGGTCCATAACACAGACTCATGAGCGGATGCTTCACAGAGATGTGTTTCTGTAAATTGTCCATCAGCGGGCTACCTCTCAGGTAGATTTTTTGCCTCTCCTCTGAACAGACAATTTCCTTTCTTTCTTTTGCACCAGAGTCCCATGTTTTCTGGCTTGGAAGGTAGATTTTCTCTTGGAACAGGATGTTTCTTTATACCTTCCCTCCCCTTCCTCGCATACCAAGGGTCCTATTCAAGATAGAACAAGATTCTCCCAAAATGTTGTTGGTGACCCCCTTTTGGCCCAGACAGAATTGATTCCCTCTTCTTCTGCACTTAGCCAACGGCAATCATCACAAGTTTTCACAGAGTGGGCCTACTCACAGGGTGGTCCTAATCACAAGAGAAGGAGTCTCTCATCCATCCCCACTTGTCCACTTTTCATCTGAAACTGTGGGTGATAGGGTTTTGATCCCTTTTAGGCACCTTTTTTCTGAGTATGTGCTTCAGGTTCTGCAGGAGGCCAGGAAACCCACTACCAGGAAATCTTATTTAACTAAATGGAAGAGATTTTCTGTTTGGCATCTTGCTCGTAACTTGGATCCACTTTCTGTGGAAGTTCTTTTGGTTCTCTATTATTTGTATGAATTGCTCAATGCTGAGTTGGCATAATCTTCAATTAAAGTCCACCTATCAACTATTTCTGCTTGCCTGCCATTGACTCCCCCTTTGGATTCTAGATTTGAGGTCAAATAATTCCTTAATGGTGTCCATATTAGGCTTCCCAGGAAATCTATTACTCCTTCGTGGGACCTTAATTTTGTTCTTGAAAAATTGACTGCAGCTTTAGCAACCGTACAGCGTTGTCCTTGGAAGACCGTTCTTTTGGCCATTACTTCAGCTAGAAGGGAAGGGTGTCTAAGCTTCAGGCCCTTATGGCTATTCCTCCTTTTTAAATTTTCATAGGGACAGGGTGTATCTTCATACAAATCCTTCTTTTATGCCCAAGGCGGTTAATAAGTTGTCTCTTCAATCCGTTTATTTGCCCACTTTTTCCCTTCTCTACAGTCTGCTTGTAAGAAGGTTCTTGACATCTTGGATTTGCATAGACAGCTCAGATATTATTTAGATCAGATTAAAGCCATTCATAAATCTAAACAACTTTGTTTTCTTTCATCGTAGATCTTTAGGTTTGGCTATTTCTAATCAAAATGGTTCTTCTTGGATATCTAAGACCATTTCCTTTTGTTATGCTTTTCATGGGAAAAGTCTTTCTTTTTCTGATAAGGCTCATTCTACCAGGGCTGTGGTTTCTTTTGGTGATTTTTTTAAGGGACTGGATATCGACCTGATGTTTGAAGCAGCTACTTGGACTTCTGTGCATACTTTTGCCAGGCACTAAAAGTTGGATATGATTTCCAGGGCTAGAGACGGATTTGCTAGGGCAGTCCTGCATGGCTTTTTTGTGGGTTGTACTGGACCTTCCTCCTCCTCTTCCCAACTTTCCTCCTGAGCTTTTGTTCTCTCCCTAAAGTAAGGAATAGTGCAACAGTGATACGGAATGACATAGTACAGTTGTGTAAAATCTTACCATAACACTAGATATCCTTCTCTTCACTGATGCACATGTTCCTCGCATACTACTTGGACTGACTGTTGTTCCTCCTGGGGCTTTTCAATTCTGAGGAAGATGCATCTGTATGTCACCTTTATGCCCTACTCCATGCACAGGGAGCATACATGTGATGTACAACATCCCTGTTACCACCTAAGGCTTTGGTATACTGGCTTGACGTTGGGCTATCCTTAGCAGGGGATCACTAATGTAAGGAATACTGCAGCATTGAAGAGGAGGACATCCACTGACCTGTTAAGATTTTGCACAACTGTACTTTCTGAAGAAGTGTCTGACTTGTGAGGGATGGTAGTGCTTGACATCATATTTTGTATAATAAAGGTGCCTACTATGTTCACTTTGTAGTGTTTGTGGATTTTGGAGTTCTTGGTTTTGGAATGCTTTGCTATTTTATGGTTATTTGATCATCATAGTACACCCATAGATGTTGAACTTCATTGCATTTTCAAACTGACATTTTATCTGTACCGACTTGAAAACATCAGCTGTAAGTCTTGTATATTAAGAGCAGCGCAAATGAACACTTCTGTTTTACAGAATAAAACTAGACATATTTGTGTCTCAGGGCAGCAGCTGCTGAGTGGGGAGTGATCCTTTTTGAAGAACTGTTCTTGTGAAGTATAATACAAGGCTGCTTCCCTGCCGTACTTCTGCCCTTTTGTATCTTTTCTATACTTCTTGTGTGCTCTCAACATTTTTCTTAACTTGTTTCTGTATTCTTTTTCCTCACTTAGCTCTTGCTTATGTCAACGAGAACCATCTCCCATTATAACCAATATTTCATGCCTTTCCTTTAAACTATTTTTTACATCTCTGACAGTAATCTGGTTCCTACTATACAAGGTTTCTGAAGTCTGCGTGCACATATCTTTGCATTTCTTGTACCAATTTCTTTGAATGTGTTACAAAATTCAGTTGGTACTTTTGTTTAGGGTTTTTTATATCTGCTCCTTTTTTGAGGAGCTTTCATTTCAGCATCAACTTTGGCAGCTTTTAAACGTCATTTGCCTTTATGATAATGCATATGTGCTTTTGCTGCATCTTGGCGTGTGTCCCTCTTGTGTTGCCTTTGGGTCTTGTATGTGCAAGTGAATGAAGTGCAGATGTCCTAAACAGTGTTCAGCCCTTTCAGTCATAATAGTTTCACCTGTGCTTGATGAAAAAGAGTGTTGAAAGCTGAAAAGATGAAGTTATGATTTGGACTGTGATTGTTGAGTTGGAAAAATGAAAGCATGCCCTGGAGTTTGTGTCACTTAATTAGAAGAACAAAATATGTTGAGTGGATTTTTACACTGATGAATGTATGAAAGAAACAGTCTGAAAACAGCCACATGCGAAAGAGAACTTGTAAAAATAAAAACAAAAAAAAGAAAGAAATCCATGAACTCTGGAATCAGAAGGTTAAAAACCTGTGTTTAACTGAATAAATTAATAAAAAAAAAGATCATTAGAAAGGCAGCAGAGCACAGTTTCATCCGTGATCAAGTCTTGTATGTAAATTAATCTTTCACTAGAATTCTGACAGTATTCTAAAATTTTGTTTAAAAATGATCCATTTCTTGCATAATTTTTAATAGTGTTAGCATTTGTAGTAAAAAGCAGAATCATAACTAAATTTAAAAATGTTTGAATCCCTGTGATGACCATTGCTCAGCTCAGTCTTATCTGCTGCACTGTCAGTTACTGGTTTACAGACTGTGCCTCTTACCGTTTGTCATTCGTAGAAGCCCTAATTCCATAAGGTAAAGTACAGTTGTGTGTACTTACCATAAATGTAGATGTCAGAGTGTATTTACTGTTGCAGTCATTACATTACATTTGGGTTATCTGCTTGCAGTAGCTCTCAGTCGGCCTGATTATCAAAGTCTTGGATTCTGCGTCGGTTGCTGTCTCCTCTTCCATGATGTCGGGTAGTCAGGGGTATAAAGCATGCAGCCGACTCCATTACATCAGTTTTTCTTGCCCCAGATGTCAGGTGCTCCCATAATGGGAAGCAATTACATACAAGGTTACACCCCCAACAAAAAGCAAATACACCAAAAAGCTTTAAGCATAGTAAACCAGAATAGAGGTATAGTCAGAAGTCAGGGGGCTGGAGGGAAGGTAACCAGGACTGCAACAGTGAATGCACTCGAACATCTACATTTATGGTAAGTGTACACAACTGTACTATGTTCTTCGTGTTTCACTGTTGCAGTCATCACATTTGGGTAGATTCCCAAAGCTAAGGATGGGAGGAGGTAGTTAGTATTAGGTTCATAGGTAGGTACTAGGCTATCTATCGGCCCAAGGGCCTACGTAAGCCTAGCCAACAAGGTTCCCTGGCTTACGCCACCTAAGAAAGTTATTTTCCTGTGCCACTGTCGAGCAGAGACACAGAAGTGATCCCCGGGGTGTATTTCCTATTTCCCATCAACTCATAAAGATTTTTCTTTAGGACCAGCTATAAGGCCCTGCAAGACTGCAGTGGCAAAGCCAGCTCTGGATTTAGAAAAAATTGGCAAGTGGTAATGCTTGGTGAAGGTATGTACAGAACTCCAGGTAGCAGCTTGTAGGATGTCCCTGGTAGGGACACCTCAGAGAAAGGCTGTAGAGGTAGATGCAGTCCTGGTTGAATGTAGTCTTATCCCCTGTGGGATAGGTTTTCCATGGTGCTTATAGCAGAAATGAATGCAGTGGCCTATCCACTTAGAAATGGTTTGCTTTGAAATGGCCTTCTCCTCTGCCCCTACAGCAAATGCAACCAGCAGCTGTTCGGATTTCCTGAGAGGCTTAGTCCTGTCCAAGTAAAATCTAAGTTGTCTGTGCACGTCCAAGGAGTGCAGTATTCGTTCCCCTTTGTTCTGTGGAGTAGAGAAGAAGGTTGGCAAATGAATGGACTGATTAAGGGCCACACTGAATACCACCTTTGGCATGAAGGAGGGATTGGATGTTCATCGTGTTTCACTGTTGCAGTCATGACTGTAGGGTTCTCCCCTGCCGGCAGGCAGTCCTCGGTCGGCCAGAATCCCAAAGTCTGGGTCTGGCATCGGCTTTTCAGCCATGCTCCTTGACGTCAGACTGCCAGGAGTACAAAGCTGACAGCCGACGCCATGTTCTCCAGTCTTTCTTGCCGTGCGGTGATAGCAGTTCGCAAGTGCCGGTCGGCTGACTCCTGACAATTTTTTCTAATCAAACTTCAGTCCGAAGACTCTATTCTCCTACTCAAAGCTAAGTACCCCATTGGGGAAACTTTTTTCTTGCTCCAGTCCGATGTCAGAAAAAGTTAATAATTGTATTTCATGTGGGAAGCAAATACCGCATAAGGATTTTCATTCTTACTGTATTCCTTGCTTAGGCCCTGACCACGACGTAGCTAGTTGTCGGTTTTGTGCTAAATTCAATCAACGTACTATTAAACGAAGGTACGATTTTGCTTTTCATTACTTCGGTAGGCGTTTTAATTACAAAATGTCGGATACGGTTCCAGCTACCGGAGTTCATAAACGACGTAAGGACAAAGACAGGCCTCCGAGGTCCAAATCAGACGATATCGCACAAGCGAAGCCAGCTTCAGGTTCGGCCGTCATCAGTGAGGCGCTTTTGCAGCTCCTGTCGTCGGCCATTTCGGAACCGATAGCCGAAACGGACTCCCACGAGGAGCCAACTACGCCTTTGAATATTTCAGTTGGACCTTCGGACAATGCTCCTTCGGATGGGTCCGGAGCCGCTGTGCAGGTACCGGCTTCCGAAGGGGTTTTCAGACCTACTCTTCTTCTTATAAAGGCAAAGCCAAAGACAAAGGCAAAGACTCCTTCCAAATCAAAGACTGCAACCCAGGCCTCTTCTGATCCGGCTCCCAAGTCTCAGAAGCAGTTACTTAAAATGGCGGAGGACTTACTTACTATGATTAGGGGTTCACATCCCCCTCCAGATAAAAGGCCAAGGCAGGAAGTTTATTATGACTTCTCTGATCAGGCTTCTGTTTCTTCTTCTGACCAAGAATATTCTTTCCCTCCTTATGAGGATTCTGATGCTGAGGAATCCATTTCTTCAGCTTCCCCCCCGAGGATTTCTCTTTTGGGGAAACTTTGCATGAAATGAGGGAACATTTCCACTGGGAAGGACAGGAGTACTTGGAATCTAAGAAAAGACTAAGGGATTTTCTTTTTCTTCCCCAACATAGGCCCCTGGATATTCCTCCTATTTTGGATATTGTGGATGATGCTTTTTCGGAGGCTAACTTAACTCCTGACTCTTTTCCACCAGCTCCTGTTAGGCCAGACAGATACTATAGGGTTCCTGATTCCCACCAGTTTTTATTCAAGAACCCTACTGCTGACCCTGAAACCATTTCTCAGGGTCCTAAGGGCATTAAGGCAGCTTCTGCTAAAAACCCCATTCCCACTGAGAAGGATTCCAGATCTTTAGAAAGATGGGGCAAAAAAGTGTACACTTCTGCTACTTTATCTATTAGGGCTTTAAACTGTCAGTTTCATATGCTGAAATACCAGCAATTTCTCCTGTCTGTTTTAAAGCAAAAGCTAACTTCCATTTCCGCCTGTGCAGATGATAAGGAACTACATGACTTATTGCATGCCACTGAACAAGTTGGGAAGCATGGTTTACACTGTGGATTTGATGCCTTGGAGGCTTCTTGTAGGGCTGCTGCCTCTGGCACAGTAATTAGAAGGCATGCATGGTTAAAGGAACAAAATTTGCCAGATCAGGTAAAGGCTAAATTATTGGATGCTCCTGTTCAGCATAATGTTTTATTTGGATCTAAAGCTGAAGACGTGATTAAAACGATGGAGGACAAGGCAAAGTCCATGCAAATAGTTAAAGATTTCTTACAAGTACAGCCACCCAGATTTAGCCGGAATTGGCCTACAAAAAACTGGTCCTTTCCCAATTCAGACAGGCCTCAGAGGGGTAGCTATAGACGCCCCCGAGGTAGGCCTCAAACGCAAGCCTCTTATAGACCAAGACAGTGGACTGCTTCCACTCCTAGGGGAGGAAGAAGACAGGTCGCAAGCTCATAGAAAACAGACTCAATAACTCCCTCTGTTGGGCTGCAGGAAATTCTTGCCTGGAAGCCCCTCTCGGAGGAAAACTTTCTCTTTTTCATCTAAATTGGACTCGTATAACCCAAGACAAGTGGGTTCTGGATGTGGTTTCAAGAGGTTACAAATTCCAGTTTCATACCCCACCAAGGCCAAGCGGATGGCCAGATCTTTCAAAACATCAATGATCAGAGGCATTAAACCAGGTGGAAGCTCTCTTGGCTATGAAACTAGTTCCACTTTCAGAGATGGGACAAGGTTTTTACTCAAGGCTCTTTCTAGTCACCAGGAAGCAAAATTCATGGAGACCCATTCTGGATCTGTCAGTCTTGAACACCTTTCTAGAGATACCAAAATTCAAGATGCTTACTCTACAGCAGCTACTCCCAATGCTGACCAAAAATGCATGGATGGTAACTTTGGATTTAAAAGAAGCATATTTACACATTCCCATCGGACAGGAACGCAGAAAATACCTCCGGTTCAAGGCAGGATCGAGGCACTACCAATTCTCTGCGCTGCCCTTTAGATTGTCTACTGCGCCCAGGGTCTTTACCAAGTGCCTGGCTCCAGTAGTAGCTTATTGCAGACTCAAGGGAATTCACATTTACCCTTATCTAGACGACTGTCTTATTCAGGCAGACAGCAAGGATGTCTTACTCCAGCATCTACAGTTTGTTCAGAATCTTCTCAAGTTCCTGGGATTCACTGTAAACATAAAAAAGTCAAATTTGACACCCTCACAACAGATAATTTTTCTGGGTGCTTCTCTAAACACAACAACCCAGATGGCATTTCTAACATACGAAAAACAGTTACAGCTGGCTTCAACTTTCAAAACCTTGGCAACTACAACTCGGCTATCTCAAGGAAATTCCTGCAGGCTCTGGGTTACATGGCCTCCTGCATCCTTCTCGTACCATATGCAAGACTACATATGAGGAAAATACAGTGGTACCTAAAAAGTGTATGGTCTCAACATTGTCACAGTCTAGACATACTGATCCCCGTCCTGCCTTGTCTTCGAAAGGAATTCCTTTGGTGGTCCAAGGCATGTACTCTAAACAAAGGAAAACCCTTCTGTCTGCCTCCTGCCACTCAGATTCTAACCACGGACGCCTCAGATTATGCATGGGGAGCCCATTTTCGGGGCAAATGTCTGCAGGGCCTTTGGACAAAGGATCAGAAGCACCTGCATATCAATTTAAAGGAAATGTTAGCCGTTCAGAAAGCTCTATTGGCCTTCGGGAATCTTCTACAACCAGGACAACTACTGATACGGACAGACAACACCACAGTTATGTGGTACATAAACAAGCAAGGGGGATCTCATTCCTACCCCCTTTGCAGACTAGCCATGGATCTTTGGAACACAGCTCTAGCTTTCAATCTGGACCTTCAAGCACAGTTTCTACCAGGGAAACAAAACTTCCTGGCAGACAGTCTGAGCAGAAATCTTTCAGATCCACACGAATGGATGTTGGACTCCGACATATTCAAGATAATTACAGCAGTCTGGGGATGTCCTCGCATAGACCTCTTTGCATCCCACCTCAATCATCAACTACAAATTTTTTGCACCAGGACTTTCCACGATCAAGCATGGAAAGTGGATGCTCTATCATTCAGTTGGAGAAACCTCTCGGGATATGCCGTTCCGCCTCTTCCTCTTCTTCCACGGGTATTACTAAAGATCAAGCAGGACAAGCCCAAGATGATAATCTTGCTGGCCCCAAATTGGCCTCGACAGTTTTGGTACCAAACACTGAGAAACCTTTGTCTAGAGCCACCCTGGGTTTTACCACAGATTCCGAACCTTCTGTCCCAACACCAGGGTCAGATTCTACACTCCCATCTCAAAACTCTCAGCCTGGCGGCCTGGTTAATCCAGGATCTTTGATTCATTCTCTCCTACCCAAGCAGGGTATGAATGTCATTTTAGAAGCCAGACATCCTAGCACTAGAAAATCTTATGCAGGAAAATGGAAAAGATTTTGTTCCTGGATGCAGGCTCAGGATTCTGATCCTCTTATTCCTAACATTTCTCAGATTTTACTTTACCTGTCAGACCTCTTACATAAGGGTCTCTCTAAGATACATGCCTCTGCTATTTCTGCTCATTATAATACAGACCCTCCTATCTTTTCCCACCAGCTCATGAGACAGTTTCTCAGAGGAGCTAAGAACTTAAGCCCCCCTAGATCTCCTCCCATTCCTGCTTGGGATCTTAACTATGTTTTGGAAAAGCTCACCTTACCTCCTTTTGAGCCTGCTGCCTCATCTGACATCGTTTTTATCTTGGAAGACAGCCATCCTTTTAGCTCTGACCTCTGCCAGGAGGGTTTCAGAGTTGCAAGCTCTTATGGCTGTGGAACCTTATATTATTTTTCATCAAGACAGGGTGTCTTTAAGGACTAATCCTGCTTTCATGCCTAAGGTGGTTTCCAAAGTGGCTTTAAATCAAACTATTCACTTGCCAACTTTTTCCCCACTCCTCAAAATAAAGGGGAAAGGATCTTACATTCCTTGGATGTACACAGACAATTACGTTTTTACCTGGACAGAACCAAGGACATCAGGAAATCAGAGCAATTGTTTGTTTCTTATGCTTCAAGTTCCCAAGGTAAAGCCATTTCAAAACAGACCATTTCTAAATGGATTGCTCATGGAATCAGATTTTGTTATTCACACCATGGAAAGCAAATCCCAGGGAGTATAAGGACTCACTCTACCAGAGCTGCTGCCACTTCAGCTGCCTTCCTCAGGGGAGTTCCTACCAAAGACATTTTGGAAGCTGCAACTTGGAGTTCAGTGCATACTTTTTCCATGCACTACAATCTACCTCTCTACTCTAAGTCTAGGGCAGGCTTTGCTTCTGCAGTTTTGCAGGGACTTTTAGCCGCCCCCTCTACTTTGACTACCTCCTTTTCTTTCTGCTTTGGGATTCTACCCTACAGTCATGACTGCAACAGTGAAACACGATGAACATAGTACAGTTGTGTACACTTACCATAAATGTAGATGTTCGAGTGTCTTCACTGTTGCAGTCTGGGTTTCCCTCCCTCCTGTCCCCTCTTATTTTTTCTTTTGTGTGGTTCCTTTTTTCACCCTTCTTCTGAGGTTTATTTGCAAAGGGTATGGGACCTTACTCATTTTGGAACTTCTGACATCTGGGGCAAGAAAAACTGGAGAACATGGTGTCGGCTGTCAGCTTTGTACTCCTGGCTCTGCCGTCAAGGAGCATGGCTGAACAGCCACGGACCCAGACTTTGGGATTCTGGCCGACCGAGGACTGCCTGCCGGCAGGGGAGAACCCTACAGTCATGACTGCAACAGTGAAGACACTCTAACATCTACATTTATGGTAAGTGTACACAACTGTACTTTCTGAGGGGCACCCTGTCAGCATGAAAGATGATGAAAGGCTCCACTGCCATGAGGGCCTGTAATTCAGACACTCTTCTTGCTGAAGTGATGGCTAGAAGGAAGGCTGTTTTCCAAGAAAGGAATTTCAACTCTGCATTTGCAGCTGGCTCAATGGGAGGTAGAGTGAGCTTTTCCAATACAAAGTTAAGGTCTCAGACTGGAGTAGGGACTCTCCTGGGTGGTTTTTGGCCCCTCTGAGGAATTGCTTTAGCAGTGGATGAGAGAAGAGGGGTGGTTCTGTATTGTAATGAGCTGAAATGGTTAAAGCATGAATTTTGATGAAGGAAAAAGGAAAGGCCCTTGTGAAGCATCTCAGTTAAGTATTGAAGAATATGGGGTAAATTGGGCTCTGATGTGCCCATTCCCTGAGTTTGGCTCCAGGAACAGAATATTTTCCATTTTTCAGCATAGGATTTTCTAGTACTAGGCCTCCTTGCCTTCAGAATGACATCCAATCACTTGCTTACTGAGGGATGGTAACAGAGAGATCAGGTAATTAGCCAGGCTGCCAGGTTCAGGGTTTGTAGCTGTGGGTACAGAATCTGGCCCTCCTGCTGGGACAGCAGGGCAGGGGTCTGAGGCAGGTGCCATGGTGGCAGCAGTGACACACTGCGCAAGAGGGGGGTACCAGTGTTGGTGTGGCCAGTCTGGTGCAATCAGTATCGCCCTTGGTTTGTCTTGTTTGATCTTTAGTAGTACCTTAGAAAGGAGAGGCAGAGGGGGAAAGGCATAAACTGATAGGTTTTTCCAGGTGAAGGACAGGGCATCCACTTTTCAAGCTTGTTTGTGGGAAGTCTTTGTGCAGAATTTGTCCAATTGGTAGTTCTGGGGGGAGGCAAACAGGTGTATCTCTGGGCTCCCCCATTTGTTTCTCAACATGTTGAATATCTTTGGTTCCAGTTTCCACTCGTGTGGGTCCATGAGATTTCTGCTTAGGTCGTCTGCCAGTGTATTTTGCTTTCCTGGCAGTAATTGAGCCTGTAGGTGCACTTGGTAGCTCAAGGCTGTGTTCCACAGAGCCATGACTAGTCTGCAGAGAGGGTATGAGTGGGTTCCCCCCTGCTTGTTTATGTACCACATAACAGTGGTGTCCGTCTTTACCAATAATTGTCCTGGAAGAATGTGGTCCTTGAAGGCTGTCAGAGCATTCTGTACAGCTAACATTTCTTTTTGATTGATATGCAGATGCATTTGATTTGGGTTCCATTTGCCCTGAATGCACTGCCCTGCCAAGTGAGCCCCCCATGCATAATCTGATGTGTCTGTTGGTAGGGTTTGGGTGGCAGGGGGTAGAATGAATGTCAGACCCTTGTTTTGGTGGCAGGCCTCTGCCCACCAAAGGAACTCTATCTGTAGACAAGGTATGATCAGAATCATTGATTCTAGATCCTGAGAATGTTGGCACCATAGGCTTTTTAGATACCATTGTAGTTTCCTCATATGCAGTCTTGCATATGGAATTGGTAGAATGCAAGAGGCCATGAACCCCAGGGCTTGCAGTATTTTCCTTGCAGATAGCTGGGTCTTTGTGGCCAGTAGTTTGAAGTAGACTGTCAAATGAACTTTTCTTTGGCGTGAGGTAGGCCATCTGGGAAGTTGTATTCAAGCTTGCTCCCAGGAATACAATTTGTTGGCAGGGTACAAGATGTGATTTCTTTTCATTTATGGTGTACCCTAGAGACGTTAGCAATTGCTTTACAAATGCCAAATGATTTAATAGTATGTCCTGGCTTTCTGCCTGAATTAGACAATCAGCCAGGTATGGGTATATTTGAATATTTCTTTGCCTGCAAAATGCAGTGACTGGAGCTAGGCACTTTGTGAATACCCTGCGCATAGTAGATAAGCCAAAGGGCAGTGCAGAGAACTGATAGTGCGTGTAGCCTGCTCTGAAGCATAGGTATCTTCTGCAAAATTACCTTATTGGGATGTGCAGGTAGGCTTCCTTTACATTCAGTGTTGCCAACCAGGCATCTTTGTGTAGCATGGGAAGCAGCTGATGAAGAGTTAGCATCTTGAATTTTGGGATTACCAAAAAAGTGTTTAGGGTAGACAGGTCCAGGATAGGATGCCAGGAATAGTCTTTTCTGGGTACCAGGAAAAGTCTTTAGTAGAAAACTTGCCCCCATTCTTCTTCTGGGACAGGTTGAATAGCCCTGATGCTTAAAAGAGAGAGAATTTGCTTCTGAGCCTCTGCCTACTGATTTGGGGGTAGGTCTGGCCATTCATTTGGGGTTGGTAGGGAGTAGAAGTGAAATCTGTATCCTTGGGAAACTATATTTAAAACCCATTTGTCCTGGGTAATGAGTTCCCATTTTTTTGCATGCAGGGCAATCTTCCCCCCTAAAGGAGCAGTCAGTTGAGCAGGGCTTGGAAGATTTAAAGTTAAGTCATTGAGACAGTTTACCATAGGGGGAAGTCTTACTACTCCCTGGTTTGGAAGTGGGAGCCCCACACTGCTTAGGCCTGTGAGTACCTTGGGACTGAAGCCTGGGTGTTCTGGTTCTGGGTTTGGACTGAGAAGGACTGGAAGAGGCAGGAAAGGACCAATTCTTAGAGGGCCAATGCCTACTAAGTCTGGGAGGCTGTACTTTAAGGAAATCTTTAACAGTTTGCATAGATTTAGCTTTTTCTTCCATTTTTTTTTAAGTGCTACTTCTGCTTTGTTGCCAAACAGGCGGTCTTGGTTTAAGGGAGCATTTAGTAATTTAGCTTTAACATGATCTGACAAAGATTGCTCCTTAAGTCAAGCATGCCTTCTAAGTACAGACCCAGTGACAGCAACCCTGCAAAATGCCTCTAATGAATCAAAACCACATTGCAAAGTATGTTTTCCAACTTGTTCAGCAGAATGCATTAAATCCTGTACATCTTTATTTCAGCACAGTCAGGAATCAACATCATTTTCTGTTTAAGCAATCCAATAATATGCTGCTGATACTTTAAACATATGAAACTGACAGTTTAAGGCCCTAATGGCCAAGGTTGCAGAAGTGTGTACCTTCTTACCCCATCTCTCCAGCGCCCTGGAATCTCTCTCAGAGGGGGTAGGATTTTTGGCAGTAGTAGCCTTAATGCCCTTGGGTCCCTGTGAAATGGTCTCAGGATCCGCAGTAGGATTTTTAAAGAGGAACTTGTGAGAGTCAGGAACCCTGTAATACCTTTCAGGTTTTCTGGGAGCAGGAGGTAGAGAGTCAGGGGCTAGGCTAGATTCCGAGAAGGCATCCTCTACAATGTCCAGTACAGGAGGGGATAGCTAAAGGCCTGTGTTGCGGTAGGAGTAAGAATTCCCTAAGCCTCTTTTTGGAGTCTTAGTAATCCTGGCTTTCCCAGCGGAAATGCTCCCTAAGAGTATGCAAGGTTTCCCCAAAAAAGAAATCCTCTGGAGGGGAAGCGGAGGGAATTGAGTCATCTGCATCAGATAAGGGCCAATCCTGGTCATTAGAGAAAACGGAAATTTCAGAATCCTGATCAGAAGAATCGGAAGGAAAATCTGTCCTAGGTCTCTTAGAGGGGGAAGGGTGGCTTCCCCCGATTAGAGTAATAAGGTCTTCAGCCATTCTTATTTGTATTTTAGGCATAGGGGCCTGACCATGCGGTCTGGGCATCGGGTTTTCTAGGCATGCATCGAGTTTTAGGCCTTGAAGAAGATGTCATCTGTTTAATATGCAAGTCAGTAGGCCTGAATACACCCTCAGAAGCCGGTGCCTGCACAGCAGCTTTGGGCACATCAAAGGTAGAGACATCCGCAGGTTCCACAGTCGAAGCATCTCGCGGCATACCGGACTCTGAATGAGTCTCAGTAGAGGCCTGCGAATCTGAAGTAGTGGGGATCAGGGGCTGTGAAAGCACCTCACTGAGTACTGGCGACTAGCTTAGGAGAAGCGTCGTCTTCAGCTTTGGACCTATGCGGTCTGTCTCTGTCTTTGCGTTTTTTCATAATGTCGGTAGTCAGGTGGCTTAATGAAGCCATTTCTGGATAATTGAACCACGTACAAAAATATTTTGATGCGTAAATGAACAGACGAATAGTATGAGGTTTGAATAAGGCACAAAACCAACAGCGAGGTACGTCGTGGTCTGAGCCTAAGCAAGGAATGCAGTATGAATGAAAATCTTTGAGGTATTTGCTTTCCACAAGAAATAAAATTGTTCGCCTTTACTGACATCGGTTTAGAGCAAGAAAAAGGATCCCCAGCGGGGTACTTGGCTTAGTTGAAACTTCGTATCAAACTCGAAAACTAAAATTTCTGAAGTCGGCCGACCGGCACTTGCGAACTGCTTCTGGCACCGCACTGCAAGAAAGACTGATGTAATTGTGTCGGCTGCATGCTTTATACCCCTGACTACCTGACGTCATGGAAGATGAGACAGCAACCGATGCAGGACCCAAGACTTTGATAATCAGGCAGACTGAGGGCTACTGCAAGCAGATAACCCAAATGTGATGACTGCATCAGTGAAACACGAAGAACATCCACTGTTGCAAAACTTCTTAGCCAGCTACTTTGGCTTTGTTTGACATTTTATTAAGAGGTGGGGAAGTATCAGCATCTTGGAATTAAGTTGTGGTGACTGTATTATCCAAAGAGGGCAAATACCCTTCTGACACAGCTTCATATAGACCAATTATAATTTTAAATGGCGATGATGTGTTTCTGTTTATACTAGCTAAGAGAATGGCAGAGATGTTGCCAAAATTGATAAATATGAATAGTGAAGTTTTGTGGAAAATTAACAGAACAAAGATACAGAAGAAAGCTTATATGTAAGAAGATGCTGAGTAGGGCAATGGAAGCATTTACACTTCCTGATCAAATAACAGTGAGTGTATGAAGGGTCAGATGCAAGACTTAAGGTGGGGAAAGTTCCTTTCTGACAAGCAGTGTTTCAATAGAGGAACCAGGCGGGGGTGCCCTTGTTTTCCACTGGCAAAGAAAATAAGGGGCTGGAAAATACCATACCAGTTATAGCTTTGAAATCAAGAAAGGTTAAGTTTTATTTGCAGATGATGATAGTTTTGTATTTCATAAGCCCAGAAATGGACATTTTACCATTGTGGAACATTTTGACAGTTTCAAGGCTTTTCTGGGTATAACATTGATAAAGATAAAATGAAGGCTATGGTGGTAAACTGCGTACCAACACATGAATTGATTCAGCAATACCCATATTTATGGGGATATTATAAGATGAAGTATTTAGGTGTATGAATTTAAAAAAAATATTCTGTTATAGCAGGTGATATGTGGTAAGATTGCGAGCCTAAGTGAAAGATGATACAAAAATTGAGAAACTGAAAACTCTTTATTATGAACATGGATGGTAAGATCCAAGCAGTGAACATATTCAGTCCAGTTCATTTTTTTTGTGTAGGTTAGACATACTTTTTTATCAACCAGAGGAAGAGTTGTAGATGATAATAAAGAGTTGAAGGAATTTATTTGTAAGTGGAAGATGGCCGAGATTAATGGGATAAGCTGATTCTTTAAGAGCTATTGAGCTGAAGCTCATATATATATTTATATATATATATATATATATATATATATATATATATATATATATATATATATATTTATAAAAAACACAAATGAAAATGTATAAAAACAAAGTGGAAGGGGGTGATGAAGTGGGGGGGGGGTATTGAGAAATGGGGAAGAGGGTAGGATTTTGTATGCAGGTTGTAGCGAGAATAACCACCATACCGAACGTTATATTCAGAAAGTAACAATATTCTAAAAATTAAGCTAACAAGTGACTGGAGAAAGTAGACTTTATCAATATGGATGACTGCAAGTAGGGTTACAGAAATTAAGCAAGAGGGAGCTGGAATTTGCTTGAGAAAATTGGTAGAGAAATCAAGATCTCTGGGGCAAAAATAAGCAGAGAGGGAAAGATAATAGTGTAATGAGGCAAAGTAGAAATTAGAACTGCAGGCTAAAGACTGCCTTCCGTTCCAGGGACTGATAACCGAATATTTGCAAAGAGAAAGGGATAGGGGAGTGCTAAGTGAAAGACCATTTATAGTAGACTTTTTAGTTGTCTAGAACAGAAGCAGTTGTTAAGAAATAATTAATAGAACATAACTATTAAAAACAATCAAAATAGGTTGGAAAAGATTTGGGGGTGAGACTGATAATGCAGTTTATTTTGAACAGTGGGAAGTCATCTGTGTGGCTTCCAGGTATAGAACAAAGTCCAGAAGGTTTATGCTTGTTGCTTGGAATTGTTTACATAGAAAGTTGTATACCCCAAGTAAACTTTAGAGATTTTTTCCCTCGTGTAGATAGCAAATGCTTGATATTTGATGGGAAAGAGAGAGGTAACTGGTAGCATGTGTTTTGGGAATGTAATGAATTGGCATATTTTAAAAATTCCCCATAGAATATTTTGTCAGCAATGTTGTGGGAGAAAATCATTGCAACTAAGGAATAATTATTTTGAGCTAGGTCATGGGCTCTAAATTGCTTAGACACAGGAATAAGTTTAATGCTACTGAGTGACAAAAAACAGTTACTCGAAAACGGAATTCACAATCTAAATTATATTTAAAGTAGTGAGTATTGTAAAAGAGAGAAAAGAACTGATGTGAAATCTTTAGAAAAAGAAAAGAGCAAGTTACATAGAAGTAAATGGCATCTATTCTACATGTGCTACTTCTGCAATGTTCAGGAGGAGTGGGACGTAAGGAAAGGCAGGAATTGAACAATGGCATAATGTCAGTGAATGATAACTGTTTAACAGGAAAAGTGTCAACACATGAAAAAAAAAGTGTTCCTGTTCGCTGTTTTTAATTGTGATTTAATAAAGATACTTATTAATAAAATATTATTACTAGTTCCAGGGCATCCACAACTAATCTTATTTTATGTAGTATGAAGTATTGACTGTGTAATAATTTTAGAAACAAATTATGTTCCCTCATCAGAGGGAATAACAGTATATAGTGAACGTACTTCTGTTGTACGATATTAGAGTGCAGTAACAACCTTCTTCAGGTAATTAACAAAATCAGAAGAATCTTTTAAATAAGAAACCGTTTTTTTACTTTTAATTTAATAATAATTTCCAGAAAATAGCTAATGGCTCAGTTTTGCTATTCCTGTTGAAAACTATAGGTCTTTGGGAGGATCATTCACATATTTTAGCAATCTAGGTATTCCAAATGTGAAGCAAACCGTAGGACATCTAACAGATAAAAAAATAAATAAATCTTCCACAGTAGTATCATTCAGCCCATACTGTAACCGCTCTATAATCTGTGACTCAGTCATTCTCTAGCATTTGTTTAATTAATATTTTTTTAAACTTCATAGTCTTTGGGTGTTGGCTAACATAATTAACATTACCTGATAATAAAAGCTAGCATCCATTGCAACCAAAGCACCCTCTTTGACTGCAGACATAACATGGCACCATCAGTTTGTTGATCCTTTAAAATGTACTTTTTGTTAGTGATTAAATTAACTAAGGGAAAAAAATGGGCACTTCACTATAAGCTGAAAATGTAAACTTTAATGATCAAAACTGTAAGCTCTTTCACTCCTAAGGCACTTCATTAGATAGTATATACAATTTATAGAGAAAACATACCTTATTCTTAGATTATGCAAGTATATCACATGATCAGTGGTTTAGCTCACCAAGTTTTAAAATTAATTTTAAAGAGAAGCATCATTGTTTGGAAATTTTATTGCATGTAGTTTAACAATCTATTTATATTCTGCCTTGTCAGTAATATTAACCATGCCCCCACCCCTTGACGATATTTTGATAACTCATAAAACCATAAATTAAAAATTCTAGTCCTCTGTTTTTCCTTTATAAAAAATATTGACACAGTTGTCATGCAGCTAGGTACTCCATATTAGAGGTATTAGTCAGCATACAAATAAAAATGTTACGCTTTCTTATTAACAGGATATGTAAATCTTCCAACATTCTTAATGTAACTGCAAAAATTATAATTATGGCATAGAAAAGTTCCGATCTTGTTTAAAAACTACCCTTTTTATTTTCATTATGCATAGCTATTGTTTTGAAAATGGCTTATTTTTGTAGGAGAATAATCCGATATCACCTAAGATGATTTTGAAGTTTGAGCTAACCATTAAAATAGACCAGTTCCATTTAAATATTTCAAAAACTATTTTAGTGTGTCTACTATATGAAACAGGAATCCTCATATAAGTTTGAGAATCATGTTTCCAGGTGGATTCCAAATCTAAAGATTTATTAGGGAAGTATGGCAGTGCTGTTGTTCTCAACTGCTTAATAGCATCAGTTGTATCATTAACTGCTTTTGTAGAGTAACCTTTGCTTAAAACATCCTGACCCATTTCATCAAATATCTGGCTTAAAGCATTATCATTACTAGTAAGTCTAGATGCTGTTATCAGTTGTCCTTTCCATATGTTATCATACAGAAGTTTTGGATGCCTCTGCAGGATAGGGACATTGATTAAGCAGCTCCAGTTTTCCTCTCACATTCTCTTTCAAATGCCAACGTTTCAGGTATTAAAGGTACCATATAAGTGTCTTGTTTTGTGGAATTTTTGATAATAGAATTGATATTAATGCTCTGGATATTCAAACATACAAGAGTTGACTTGTGTTTATGATTTAATAGTGGTAATAGTTTCAGTAGTGCAGGCCCTTCTCAAAGGAACAAAAAGTCCATTCTTTAATTACAAATACAACTTTGTACTTTTATAAATATCCTATATGAAAGATTTATAACCTTGAAGACTAAATTCATCTTCTCGTATTGTGATATTTTTCTTCATTTAAAAAATATCTGTTGCCACCACTGTTTTTCTTGTGCTGGACAGTATTTATCAGGCACTTCCTCCCAAATCCTTGCTTCTCAAGATTTGTCTGCTTGATATACTAGAAACCTCGTATTAGCTTTGTTTGTTAATGGAGCATTTTGATTGGAAACATTCTGGAGCACTGTTTCCCCTTTTCAGCTAACCTTGGAGACTTTTGGACGGTTCATGTCATCCAGAGTTAGATAGATCGTCAGTAGAGTTATCAGAGTCTAGATTCTACTTAATAACAGAATTGCAGCAGATAATAAAGACCACCACAAGCCCTTCTATAGTTATGTAAAAATCTCCATGGCAGTACCCAGATTTGCTTGGAGCTGTTGCACAGTGGCACCTCCTATACCGAGCCAACAGATATTGCCAATATACTGGCCGACAGATTCATTGCCAGCTGTACCCCTCTCTCCCCCACCAAAGGACCAATCATAATATTCATAGATTGCCAGGCACCCAGTTTTACTGCTGTACAGGTTAAAACGGCACTATCCAAGGCCAAGAATACAGCTTCTGTGGGACCTGACAGTTTTCCCTGGCTGTGTTCTACATGAACTACAGAGTGAACTGGCACCTCACCTGTGTGGCCCTGTTCAGTCACAGCCTCACCTCAGGCTTTGTCCCTACCGAATGGCACACTGTTACAGTCATCCCTCTCCACAAAGGAGGAGCGACTGCAGACCCTGGGAACTATCGCCCCATTAGCCTGACAAGTCTGATATGCAAAACTATGGAATGCATCATCATGGACCTAATAAACAAAGATATAGGGAACCTCCAAACTCTGGATCCCACACCGTTTGGTTTTGTGAAGGGTAGATCATGCCTGCTCAACCTGGTCGACTTTGAGTCAGTCACCAGAGCTGTGGGTGAAGGCAAGGTGGTTCATACAGCCTACCTTGATTTGGCCAAGGCCAATTCCCCACTCAGGAATCATAGAAAAACTTACTAAGCTAGGCATCAACCCCTGTAACAATAGGTAGGTTGCAAACTGGCTCACAGATGGAACTCACAGTGTGAAAGTAGCTGACTCCAAGTCAGACTGACGAACAGTCACAAGTGGAGTCCCACGGGGGTTCGGTCTTGGGTCCTCTCCTGTTTGGTATGCACTTCTCTGAAGTCCAAGCCAACCCGAAGGGACTCTGACTGACACAGTTTGCAGACGATTTCAAATTGGGAGCCATAATTAACTCCCCAAGTGATATTGACATCCTACAGAAAGGCCTCATTGAGACCAATGACTGGTGGCAGAACCATGGCCTTAAGCTCAATGCCAAAAAAAAATGTCATCTCCTTTGGGAAAAAAACGGTTCTCATGAATTACCACATCGATGGTAGTCCACTGAACACAGAAGGCGTCAGAAGAGATCTAGGAATATAGGTTGACAGCAACGTCTCTTTTGACCACCACATTGCCACTGTGGTCAGAAAGTCCTTGTGTGTGGCACATCTCATTACTAAGGGTTTTGCATCCAGGAAGAAAGAGGTCATTGTCTCCCTCTAGTCTTCCCTCATTAGGTCAATCATAGAGTACAATGCCCCACTTAGCATGTACCTCACTAGACACCTACAACAACTGGAGAGACCATAAAAATACCTCACAAAGAGGATCTTGGGCCTTAAACACTTGTCCTATATGGACAGACTCAAAAAAACTCCAACTATTCTCAGTCTCATATCGCCTACTTAGAGGTGATCTCTGCTTGACTTACAAAGCCATGTCTGACCCAGCTCTGTTAGAAATGCTACATCTAAAGAAATCCCAATTCCTCCACACTACACGCTCCAGAGACCTCAACCTCCTTACCACAATCAACAGAACAAGCTGGAGGGACAGGTTCATAACTCACTCAGAGACTGCCCATGCTATGGAATAGACTTCCCATACATGTTAAGCAGAGCAGGAATTTCAAGTTAATGGTATAATTAACAGGCTGAATTTCTTTTTGTATGACTTATTAATGACAGAGCAGATAGACTATTCTCTCTACACTTATTTTTCTGTAGAGCACCCCACTATAGCAATGATCTATGGATTGCCGAAAGTGCACAAAGACACCAAGGATGCTCCTTATCGCCCCATAGTTTCAGGAAGGGCATGGCTCACTGAGCCAATGTCGATATATGTCGACAAACAACTGAGAGACGTATTGGACAAAGTTGATACAGTTTTGAGAGATAGTAAACAGATTCTAGAGCATTTATACAACTGGGCTGGGGTAGATCTAGTAATGACATCAAAAGAATGTTTGTTACTCTGGATGTGAAATCACTGTTTACTGTGATGCCCAATAAGGATGTGATTGAGCGGGTTAGGCGATTCTTGATTAAAGAAGGTGGCTTCTCTTAGTCTAAGGATAGCATGATCTGTGCCCTGCTAGACCTGATCTTAGAGAATAATTTGTTTCTCTTTGAGTCAGAATACTTTCTACAAGTTGTAGGGGTAGCAATGGGCACAGCGTGTGCCAACACGTATGCAAACTTAGTTTTAGCCAATTGGGAGCTAGAATGTGTCTTCAGCAAAGATCTATATAAAACTCATTATGATGTTCATCGTGTTACCCTGCTGCAGTCATCACACTTGGGGTTATCCTATCAGGCGGTCCGGCAGTCGGCCGGATTTCCAAAGTCTTGATCCGACATCTGTTGCTGTCGCCTCATCCCTGACGTCAGTGCGCCAAGGGTACATGTATTGCAACCGATGCCATTTTCTCCAGTCTTTCTTGCCGCGCGGTGCCCAAAGCAGAAGCAGTTCGGAAGTGCCGGTCGGCCGACTCCTTAGATTTTCGAATTCGAATTTCAGACCGAAGTCTTCTATAAAGCTAAGTACCCCGTTGGGGAAACCTTTCTTGCCTCAGACCGATGTCAGAAAAAGTTAACAATTGTATTTCTTGTGGGAAGCAAATACCTCATAAGGATTTTCATTCTTATTGCATACCTTGCCTAGGCCCTGATCACAACGTCACTTCTTGTCATTTTTGTGCTAGATTTAATAAACGTACTATTAAAAGACTATTTGATTTTGCACAACACTTTTTTGGTAGAAAATTTAACTATAACATGCCATCGGAGCTACCGACTACCGGAGTGTACAAAAAACGCAGGGACAAGGACCGACGGCCCAGGCCTAAGCCCGATTCTGAGGCCTCGGTTGATCCGGTCTCCGGTTATCAGTGAGGCTCCGACGCAGCCTCTGACTACCGCAGTTCTGGAACCCGAGACCGCTACAGATATTTTTTCGGAATGTACTAGGCCGACGCAGCCTTTTACTTCAGGCCCTACCGACGATTTACCTTCCAAGGACGTCGGTACTTCTGAAACGCCATCGGTTTCTGAAGGCGTGTTCAGACCGACGACTCTTAGTCAAAACGTTTTCCAAGTCGAAGACTCCTTCTAAATCGAAAAAGGCTTCACTTCAGTCACCTGTTCAAGGCCCTATGCCTAAGAAACAGATGCTCAAAATGGCAGAAGATTTGATTTCTCTTATCAGGGGTTCCCAGCCTCCTCCTGACAAAAGGCCTAGACAAGAGGAAGATTCTGCTTCCTCTGAACAACTGTCTTTTTCTTTGGATTCCTCTGGGGACCAAGACTATTCCTTCTCTCCTTATGAAGATTCTGATGCTGAGGAATCTATTCCCTCAGCTTCCCCTCCAGAAGATTACTCTTTTGGGGATACTTTACACACTATGAGGGAACATTTTCACTGGGAAGGTCAGGATTACTCTGATTCCAAGAAAAGGCTGACAGAGTTTCTTTTACTCCCCCAACACAGACCTCTAGCCATCCCTCCTGTTTTGGACATTGTGGATGATGTCTACTTAGAATCCAGTTTCAACCCTGACTCTCTACCTCCTGCCCCAGCCAAGCCTGACAAGATACTACAGAGTTCCTGATTCCCACAAATTCCTTTACAAAAGCCCAGTAGCTGACTTAGAGACTATCTCTCAGGGTCCCAAGGGGGCTAAGGCTTCCATGGCTAAAAATCCAGTACCTTCTGAAAGGGATTCAAGAGCACTAGACAGATGGGGGAAAAAGGTTTACACCTCAGCTACTTTAGCTATGAGAGCACTAAACTGTCAATTTCATATGCTTAAGTATCAGCAATTTCTGATCTCTCAGTTAAAACAAAAGATAACCACCTTACCTCAACAATCTGAAATTAAAGAAGTACAGGATTTGTTGCATGCCACCGAGCAGGTGGGCAAACATACCTTACAGTGTGGGTTTGATTCTTTAGAGGCCTCCTGCAGAGCAGCTGTCACTGGATCAGTTATATGTAGGCATGCCTGGTTAAAAGAACAAAGTCTGCCTGATCATGTTAAAGCAAAACTATTAGATGCTCCCTTACAGCAGGATGTTCTTTTTGGTGTTAAAGCAGAAGAAGTTTTAAAGAAAATGGAAGATAAGGCGAAATCAATGCAGGCAGTCAAAGGTTTTCTACAAGTACAACCCCCTCGCTTCAGCAGAAACTGGCCAACAAAAAATTGGTCCTTTCCAGCCACTGACAGGCCTCAGAGGGGTAAATACAGATGCCCAAGGGGCAGAGGACAACCACAAGCTCAGTATAAGCCTCGCCAATGGGGCACTCCACCCCAGAAGGGAGGAGAAGACAGGTCTCGACCCACCAGAAGGCAAACTCAATGACTTGCACCTCAGCTGGCCAAACAAAGCTCTTTTGTCAGCCCCCTTGGGGGGAAAACTAGCACTATTTGCAGACAACTGGCACATGGTCACAAAGGACAAATGGGTCCTAGACGTATCTTTACAAGGATACAGATTCCACTTTCACACCTTACCAATAAAAAGAGGAATGCCAAACCTGCCACAAAATCAAAGGGCAGAGGCTCAAAAACAAATTACAGCTCTCATGGCCATGAGAGCCATTCAGCTGGTACCAACTCAAGAGCAAGGCCAAGGATTTTACTCAAGACTCTTCCTAGTACCCAGGAAAGAAAATGCTTGGAGACCAATTCTGGACCTTTCTATTCTAAACACTTACTTACAAGTTCCCAAATTCAAGATGCTAACACTACAGCAGCTACTTCCCATGTTGGGCAAGGAAGCATGGCTGGTAACGTTGGACCTCAAGGAGGCATATCTGCATGTCCCTATTAGACAAAGTTGCAGAAGATGCCTCCGTTTCATTGCAGGTTCAACCCATTATCAATTCTCTGCACTGCCCTTTGGCTTATCTACTGCACCCAGAGTATTCACAAAATGCCTGGCACCAGAATTCAAATAAATCCATATCTGGACGACTGCTTCATCCAAGCAGAAAGAAAAGACATTCTCTTACAACATCTGGCTTTTGTGAAGCATCTACTAAATTGTCTGAGGTACATAGTAAACGAAAAGAAGTCAAAACTAGTACCCTCACAAAAAATGACATTCCTGGGTGCCAGCTTGGACACAACGGCCCAGAAGGCTTATCTTACACCACACAAGCAATTACAACTGACTCAATATTTCAAGACAATGGCAACAAAGACCCAATTAACTGCAAGAAAAATTCTGCAGGCTTTGGGATTCATGGCATCTTGCATTCTGATAATACCATTTGCAAAACTGCATATGAGGAAATTACAGTGGTACCTAAAAAGCGTTTGTTCTCAACACAGCCACAGCTTGGACACAGTGATATCTCTCATTCCCTGCCTTCAATAGGAATTTCTTTGGTGGGCACAGGCATGTCACCTCAACAAGGGTCAGCCTTTCATCTTGCCCCCACCCAGGCAAACTGTCACAACAGATGCTTCAGACTATGCCTGGGGGGCACACATGGCAGGGCAATGCATTCAAGGCCTATGGACTGCAGAACAAAGAAAACTGCACATAAACCAAAAAGAGATGCTAGCTGTACAGAAAGCTCTGACAGCCTTCAAGGATCTACTACAGCCAGGACAACTTGCAATAAAGACGGACAACACCACAGTAATGTGGTACATAAACAAACAAGGGGGCACATATTCCTACCCTCTTTGCAGGCAAGCAATAATCTTATGGAACACAGCTGTGGCCTACCAAGTCCTGTTACAGGCTCAATTCCTACCAGGACAGAAAAACACATTGGCAGACGACCTAAGCAGAAACATCAAAGAAAGCTAGACCCACAAATATTTACAATTTTAACTCAAAGATGGGGTCTACCAAATATAGACCTGTTTGCCAGACAAAATTTTGTACAAGGACATTCCACCATCAAGCTTGGAAAGTGGACGCTCTCTCCTTCAGTCGGAAAAACCTGACAGCATATGCCTTTCCTCCATTACCTCTTCTCACAAAGGTTCTTTTGAAGGTCAAAAAGGAGAAACCTCGACTAATTCTCATAGCCCCAGACTGGCCACGCCAGCACTGGTACCCGCTATTGAAGAATATGGCTCAGAGCCCACCATGGATATTGCCTCAAATTCATCATTTACTCATGCAGCAAGACAAGCAGATTCTACACAGCCAGATCAAAACCTTAAACCTGGCTGCATGGCAAATCAGTTAAGCATCCCACCAGCCCCTCTTTCACATTGCAGGTACTGGATGTTATTCTAGAGGCCAGGAGGCCAAGCACCAGGAAGGCTTACTCGGACAAATGGAAAAGGTTTTGTGCTTGGAACCAAGCTAAAGGCCAAGACACAACTCGGCCTCATATGCCTCGCATTCTGCAGTATTTAGCTGAGATGTTGCATAAAGGACTTTCCGTCTCCTTAAAATCCATGCTTCAGCTATTTCAGCTCACTACGGCACTAATCCACCTTTATTTTCCAATCCTCTTCTAAGGCAGTTCCTCAGAGGGGCAAAAAAACATTAGACCACCTAGAAGAGCCCCTACTCCAACATGGGACCTAAACTTTGTTCTGGAAAAACCAACACTACCTCCCTTTGAACCATCTTTTTCTGCAGACCTTCAGTTCTTATCCTGGAAGACTGCCCTGCTCCTGGCAATAACTTCTGCTAGGAGAGTCTCAGAATTACAGGCACTTATGGCAGTGGAACCTTTCCTCATTTTCCATCAAGACAGAGTTTCTCTACGAACTAATCTTTCCTTCATGCCTAAGGTGGTTTCCAGTGTAGCTTTAAATCAAACCATCCACCTACCCACTTTCTTCCTCAATCCACAGAACAAAGGTGAGAGACTCCTGCATTCCTTGGACATTCACAGGCAACTTCGTTGCTACTTGGACAAAACTAAGGCTTTCAGAAAAACTGACCAGCTCTTTGTTTCCTGTGCTACAGCTTCTCAAGGGAGGGCCATATCCAAGCAAACCATTTCTAAATGGATAGGCCATTGCATACGATTCTGCTAATACCCATCATGGGAAACCAGTTCCTCCTACCATTAGATCCCACTCTACCAGGGCAACAGCTACCTCTACTGCCTTTTTCAGGGGGGTTCCTACCAAGGAAATTTTCGAAGCTGCAACTTGGAGTTCTGTACACACCTTCACCAAACACTATCACTTACCTCTTTATTCTAAATCCAGGGCAGGCTTCACCACTGCAGTTCTGCAGGGCCTCATTGCCTCCACTAACCCTCTATGATGCCTCCACCCTACCTTAGCTTTGGGACTCAACCCAAGTGTGATGACTGCAGCAGGGTAACACGATGAACATAGTACAGTTTTGTACCTACCATAAATGTAGATGTTAGAGTGTTCACCCTGCTGCAGTCCAGGTTACCCTCCCTCCAACCCCTTTGATCTACTGGCTAAATCTTTGCTATGCCTTTCTGATGTATTTGCTTATAGCTGAAGGGATTTTGTGTTTGTACAGTGTTCACACCTTTTGGTACTAATTTGGATCACCTTTTTGGGGGCATCTGACATCTGGGGCAAGAAAAACTGAAGAAAATGGCGTCTGTTGCAATATATGTACCCCTGGCGCACTGACGTCCGGGATGAGGTGACAGCAACCGACGTCGGATCAAGACTTTGGAAATCCGTCCGACTGAGAACCCCAAGTGTGATGACTGCAGCACGGTGAACACTCGAACATCTACATTTATGGGAGGTACAAAACTGTACTTTATGTGGTCCTATCTCGCCTACATTCTTTATTCACTGGTCCGGAGCCGAGAATCGGCTCCGACTCGGCCAACTTATTTTCTAGCACGAAGTCTCTAATTGGCTGGGCTAACCCGGTATCCCAAAGTGCACCTCGCCCTAGCCCCAGATCTCATTTGCCACTCGCAGAGTTAGGACGTGGTCTCGCTTGGCTGTGGCTAAGTACCCTTTCTATACTTTTCATAAGTATTTAGCAGTCTGTTTGTAGTAAAAAGCTATTTTAATAGCTAGTTTTCATTGTGAGTGTACTGTGTGAGCGAGTTGTGTTTTTATTTTGTGGTATCCCTCTTTTGGCGGGCTAGGCCCGTTTAAATTAGAGGACCTAGTCCTCTCCGGTGTGTTTTTTCTGTTAAATTGTGTTTGTTGGTCGGCAGTTAGATTCCTTCCTGCACCAAAGAAATGTTTAAATTAGAGTGTCTTTGGTTGTTCTTGGTTTGGTTTTCTCGCCTTTCTCTCGTGTCTGTCGTTGTCTGTTGAGTGGGTGCTGTGTACTATTATGTCTAAAGAGCAGAAAGAGCATAAACCCTCTGGGTTTAAGAAATGCTCCAAATGTGGCTGCAAGATGTCCATCACAGATGGGCATTCTATCTGTGTTTATTGTCTTGGTGCTATTCACCTGCAAGAGTCCTGCAGTTTTTGCCATGCTTTTAGCCTGAGGGTACTGCAGGAAAGAAAAAATAAGTTGATTTTGAAGGGCCTGGTTAAACCTTATTTTGAGGAGTCCTTAGACTCTACTTCTAGTGCCAAGTCTAAGACTTCCAAGGCCAAGAAAAGATCTCTGGCTCCATCTGTGTCTTCGGAGCTCCCGGAGAAAGTTTCGAAAGTGGGTACTGCCCCCTCGGCCCTATTGTCCTCGGGGCCGCAGGAGGTATCCGTTGTACTGGAGTCGACCTCGGCCCCGATATTATTGGAACCTATTCGGAGCCGGTCACCCAGTATTAGGCCGGAGTCTCTGGGTAGGTGATCTCGATCTCCCTCTATTTCCTCCAAATCCTCTAGGCTGTCTGATTTGGATGTGGATAGGGTGGTCCAGAGGCTCCTGCAGTCGCCGGTGTTAGCAAAATTGTTCTCGGCTCCGGAGCCAGTCCCTATTCTTGTACCGATGATTCCTCCTCCGAGCACCCCTGTGTCGTCGGAGCTGAAGTGCTCCATGCCGAGTGATGTTCTCGTGTCGGCTCCAATACCCTTTGCGAGTTTATTGGAGCCGACGTCGGCTCCAACCATGTCTGTTCCGTCCTCTGGTTTCGGTACTCTGGTTTCCTCAGTCGGACCCGAGGGGGATACCTCGGGACTCTTGTCGGTTCCGAGTCTCCCGCTTCTGCTCGGGGAACCCCGACTCCGGTTGTGGTCTCTGAGATGGGTCGGTCCTTGGATTCGGGGGGACCTGCTTTCGAGTCCATGAGGAGCGCACTGGCCAGATAATCAGTTACATCACCCGGATCGGTCACTCCTTCCCCCTACTAGAGCCTCTGACACACCCTGTCCGTGGATGGCAGAGCCTGAAGGTCTGAGTATACCCCCATGAGCGGTTCCGAACTTTCTGAGGGCCCCTCAGGGTCGGTGCCCGAGGAGCCCCCTAGAAAGAAGTTATGCAAGAGGAAGCACACAGACACCCAGGACGAGTCCCTCACTTCCGATACCGACCTCGAGGAGTCTGAGGGGTCCTCTAACTCGTCCTCCAATGATGTCTCTTTCTCTGACATCCTGGAGATTTTATGGCAGAGAGGCGACTGGCCTTCCAAGACCACCTCTGAGGAGGAGTCTGTATTCCTCAAGGCCTTCGGAGCTCTACCCTACGCCTCATGGGTGTCTACACCCTTCGATGAACTCCTGGATTTGATTTGTCGAAGGGTGTGGGAGACCCCTGATTCCGTGGAACCGGTGCCCAGATGTCCAAATAAGTTTCTTTCTGCTCCCCCGGGGAAAAGTTCCTGACCAAATGGGTTTCCGTATATGCCTTGGTGATAGCGGCAGCCACTCAGCAGCAAGTTGCAGAGGCTTCTTCTTCCGTCCATCCTCCTAACAAGGAGTCCAGGAGTATGGACCGGTACGGGCAGCGTACCCAGTCTTCAGCGACCTTTACATTGCGATCGCTGAATTATCTTTGTCATTTTACTCTGCTTCAGAGAGATCTCCTTAAGAAGCTAGGAGACGCTCTGACAGGTAACATGCCTAAGGCGGTAGCGCAGACTGTTAACACCCAGTTGTCTACCCTTGGTTCCATTGTCAGCTCGTCCATGAGGCTCATATCCTATGCAGCCGAAGGGGTGAGTAGGGCAGTTAGCTTAGGTGTAGCTCTCAGAATGCAAGCCTGGATGCACCTGTGTCATTTCGGGAAGGCTTTTAAGTCTTCCTTCACTGGCACCCCCTTTGATGGGTCCTCACTCTTTGGGACCAAAGTGAAATGCACCCTCACCAGATGCAAACAGGAGGGGAAGACCCTATCTGCCGTAGGGGCCTGTTTCTCTCTTCCTTCTAGGCCTTACCCCAAGGCTCAGAGAGGAGGAAAAATGTGGTTCAAGATGTCACAGCGGTCTTTCCCTGCCGCTCAAGGTGAGTCCCCCTCCAGAGGCAGAGGAGGGGGAAATTATTCCGGAAGATGCCGTCCTAGAGGCAGAGGTTGCCCCCGTAACTCGGGAGACCGCTATTCCTTTCACGGGTCTTTCTTTCAGCTTTCTTGAGGCGTTGCCCGACTGTGCTGTTCCGGAGCCAGTCAGGGGCCGAATTTCGTTGTATCCGGAAGCCTGGGAAAGCATCACCCAGGATCGTTGGGTGCTTCGAATAGTTACCGGAGGTTACATCATCCCCTTTTTATCAACACCCCCTCCAGACAAAAGAATCCCGGACGTTCCACCCAGTCAACGGGATCAAGCAGCACTAAAAGTTTCAAAGCTGCTAGAAAAAGGAGTCCTCCAAGCAGTCCCCTCAGACCATATTGGATCAGGAACTTACTCAAGACTCTTTTTGGTGCCGAAAAGAACAGGGGACCTGAGGCCCATTCTGGATCATAGCAGATTGAATCACTACATTCTACAGTCCAAGTTCCGAATGGTCACTCTTCAGTCCATTTTTCCCTTGCTGGAAAAAGGAAGTATGGATGTGCTCCATCGATCTCAAGGATGCCTACTACCACATCAAGATGGACAAGGCATCCAGGACTCATTTACGCTTCTGGCTGGGAGCCAGTCACTTCCAGTTTCATGCCCTGCCCTTTGGTCTCACCACAGCCCCCAGGGTGTTTACCTAGTGTCTGGCAGTTGTGACTGCTCACCTTGGGCGTCGGGGATTCCAGGTGTTTCCATATCTGGACGACTGGCTTCTCACCGCCCCCACCAGGCATCTCCTTATTCAAGCCAGGGAAGCTACCATTACACTTTGTCACCAACTAGGAATTACCTTGAACTGGGAAAAGTCTGCCTTGCTGCCCTCAAAGCGTGTTGTTTTTATAGGCACCGAGCTAGACTCTATTCAAATGCGGGCCTTTCTGCCACAAGAGAGAATAAGAGTGCTGCAGTCTCAGATTCACGCATTGTTGTCCCTCAAGAGAGTTCAGGCCAGGTTAGTTTTCCAGCTCCTGGGTTCCATGGCTGCCACCATCATGCTGGTGCCTCTAGCCAGGTTACACATGCGGATCCGACAGTGGCTCCTTTCGGCCCAATGGTCCTTTCAGAAACTTCCTCTTTCCCACTTGATACTTCTCACGGAATGGTGCAAACAGGACCTCCGCTAGTGGCTATACTCCACCAATCTGGACAAAGGGAGGAGCTTGATTCCTATGTCTGCAGTGGCCACGGTGACCATGGATGCCTCCCAGATGGGGTGGGGGGGCATTATCTTGGCAGGACTGTCCAAGGCACGTGGCAAGATCACGAGGTACACCTGCACATAAATGTTCTAGAGATGAGAGCGGCATTACTAGCGTTGCGGGCACTCCAAGCTCTCTTCCTCGGGGAACGATTGCAATTCACTCGGACAACATGTCTGTGGTGTGGTACCTGAACAAGCAGGGGGGAACCAAGTCTTATCTCCTCTGCAGAGAGGCCATGAGAGTGTGGCATTGGTCAGTGTCTTCCCAATGTTTTTTAGTGGCAATGCACATTCCGGGATAGACCAACGTGATAGCAGACAGGCTGAGCAGAGCTATTCTGATGCCTTACGAGTGGTCCCTGAACGACCGAGTGGCGGTTCAAATTTTCAACAGGTGGGCTCAGCCTTGCTGCGATCTCTTTGCCAGCCCTCTCAATGCCAAATGCAGCAAGTACTTCACACTGATCCCCCCACAGGGGGAGTCACCCATGGATGCTCTAGTTCACGATTGGCCCCCCGGTCTGATCTATGCTTTCCCTCCATTTCCTGTGTTACCAAGAGTGATTCAGAAAGCCATATCCTTGGGGAAGCAGGATGATTCTAATTGCTCCACACTGGCCTTGACAAGTATGGTTCCCCTTTCTTCAGCAGTACGCAGTGGACGGCCCTTGGACTTTGGACCCAGTGCCAAACCTACTGATTCATATGTCAGGACAGCTCCATCCATCCCTCCCTGCGAACCCTCAGGTTGACAGCCTGGCTGCTCCACTTCCATCACTAGTTAGATGACATTCCTTTTCACTTGAGGTGGTACACATCTTGTCGTCGTCTCATAAGTCTTCCACCAGAAGGATTTATTCCAGCAAGTGGAAGAGATTCTCCATTTGGGCTCAGGCCCAAGGTTTGGACCCCTTCACAGCCCCAGTCCCATCGGTCTTAGACTTTTTAGCCATGCTTTTCCGACAGGGCTCCATGCCTGCTACCATTAAGGTGCAGCTGGCTGCAATTTCCAACTTTCATACATCTTACGAGCCTTCTCTTATGGGCCATAAACTTTGTAAGGCCTTCTTGAAAGGCGCCTGGTTACTTTGCCCTCCGGTTTCAGAACCTGTCATGCCATGGGATCTAAACTTTGTGTTACAAGCCATCACTTCACCGCACTTTGAACCGGCTGCCACCTGTGAATTAAAATTTCTGTCTTGGAAGACGGCTTTCCTGATGGCCATTACAGCGGCCAGAAGAGTATCAGAGATTCAAGCCTTGTCCATTAAGCCTCCGTATTTGACCTTCCATAAGGACAGAGTTTCCCTGAGACTTAACCCGTCCTTCCTTCCGAAGGTGTCCTCCACCGTTAATCTGCATCAGTCTATCGAGTGTTCTTTCCGAACTTTTCCAATAAAGCAGAGTTTAGGTTTCACCAGTTGGATGTGCACAGACAACTAAGATTCTACTTACACATGACTAAGCATATTAGGAAGTCTGATCAACTGTTTGTGTCCTTCTCAGAAAACAGAACAGGTTGTCCTATTTCCAAGAGCACAATTTCTAAATGGATCAAAGATTGTATTTCCTTTATCTATTTGTCAGCAGGCAGAAATTTTCCTTTTCCTGTTAAAGCTCATTCTACCAGGGCAGTGTCTACATCAATAGCATACCATGCTAGGCTTTCATTGGATGATATTTGTGCTGCGGCCACTTGGGCTTCTCTGCACACCTTTATTCCTCATTACAAGTTGAACGTGGTTTCTAGGGGCCGGGCTTCCTTTGGTTCCACGGTTCTCAGGAGTATTTTCCTATGAGCCACCCAGGGTAGAGGTGCTGGGGACGCTGTCCCGTGAGTAAAGAATGTAGGTGAGATAGGACCACATAACATCAGGTAGTTATGTACTCACCATAACGATCGATGTATGCGGTCCATCTCGCCTCATATTCTTGCGTACCCTCCCACCTGCCCCCTTCCTATAGGATTTGGAGGAAAATTGGTTCTGAGAACCCTTCAATATCAGTTGTTTTTTCTTTCCTTTTAGGCTGGAGCACCCTCCAGTGGCAGTTGTGTGGGGGGTGTGATTGGGATGGCTGCAAACTAGATCTGGGGCTAGGGCGAGGTGCATCTTGGGATACCTGGTTAGCCCAGCCAATTAGAGACTTCATGCTAGAAAATAAGTTGGCCGAGTCTGAGCCGATTCTCGGCTCCGGACCCGTGAGTAAAGAATATGAGGCGAGATGGACCACATACATCGATCGTTATGGTGAGTACATAACTACCTGTTATGTTTTATAAGCGATTTGTGGATGACATCTTTTTTGTCTGGGATGGTACTATGGATGAGGTTCAAGCCTTTGTAGACATGTTAGAGGCTTCAACTAATTGTCTTTTTCTTTGCATTACTCTGTTGACATCATTGATTTTTTAGACATTACTTTGAGCAAAGATATGTTAAGTAGCATGTCAACTAAAATGTACAGGAAACCATGGTGGAAAAATAACATCTTACATCGTTCTAGTATGCATCCATCCCATGTTACTAGGAATGTGGTTAAAATCAGGTTCTTAGGTGTATGAGATTCCATACTAATGCTGACTCTTTAGAGCAAGTTTTAAGGGTGCTAAAGGCAGATCTATTGAAGAGAGGCTATAAGGGCAGTAAGATAAGGAAATTGGAGAACTAAATACATCGGCTGGTGTTAAAGTAAAACCCTACTTCTCTGACAGCTCCTCAAGTATAGTGAGGGACACAGAGGCTAACAGACCCTATTTACACCCTTGGTGCTGTTGGCCTCTGTGTCCCTCACTATACTTGAGGAGCTGTCAGAGAAGTAGGGTTTTACTTTAATAAAGTGTGTGAAGTCATAAAGAAAAATTGGTCCATCCTGATGACTGATCCCTCTATTAGTGAACATATAGAACCAGTTCCTAAGTTTTGTTTTAAAAATATCAAGAACTTAAAACGGCGACTCTGTTAAACACACTGAACCATATAGGCACCTCAACTCCCAGTGTAAGGGCAGTCATGCATGCCGGTCCTGTAAGGCATGCAGTTATATATGGTCTACACACTTGATTATGCATCCATTAAGCATGGAACCTATGCATCTGTCCTTTTATGCAGACTGTTGTACGAAAAATCTGGACTATATGGCTGTGTAACGTATGTGATTCACATTATATAGGGAAGACAAATGATATATTTAAAGGAGAAACTCCACTCTTTCATACAGTTTAACTCGGTCGTTAAATTTATTTTCTCCCTACAATATGGTTCCAACATTGTGTATGTACCAGAAACCTACTTGTAGTTTTTAAAACTTTTATTTCCTTGCGTTGGAGTCAAAGGAAGGGAAAGCCCACCTACTTTTTTTTTAAACTCAAATTCTCACATACTTTGCAGAGAAATTAGTCTCTACCTGCATGACATATAGACACAGTTAAATCTGTAGTTTACCCTGTCAGGTACTGCTGTCAATCTTAGATGGGTAATTAACCCTGCTAATGTCAGGAACACAGCAGCTGATATAAAAAAAGACAGAAAGCTGTGGAATTGTTTCCACTGTTTTTTTACAGAGGGGAGGAGAACTTAACACTCCCCTTTCATAGCAAAACAAAGCAGTTGGATCAAGTCAGAGGTTTAATGGCAATTGTGAACTCTTCAGACTAATTTACATAAGCCGCAACACAGTATTGAAATTTTAAGCTTTAAATGTTATTTATAATAGTTTGTGTTAAGATAACTTGAGTAGTAGCAAAGATTTCTGTGACATTTGGAGAAAAGTCAATAAATATTTAATTTTTTACCAAGTATAAATGCATTTACCATTTTCAAGCCCCCTCCAAAGAGAGTCAGGTGGCAACCCTATCAGCTAGATGCACTGATACTGTTCATAAAAAAGATATTTTATGCTTTGTGTGACATCATCCCAGAGGGCGGTGCATATCTGTTACATGCAGATCCATTGTAAGAGATTCCCACTGACTTTGAGTCAGTCCTTGCATTGTCAGAGAGCAACCATAATCATCATCATCATCTTTTTTAGGCTGTTCTTGTTAGGGGTCGCCACAGCAGATCACCTGTTTCCATTTCTTCCTGTCCTCTGCATCTTGCTGTGTCACACCAACCACCTGCATGTCCTCTCTCACCACATCCATAAACCTTATCTTAGGCCTTCCTCTTTTCCTGTTACCTGGTGGCTTCATCCTTAGCATCTTTTTCCCAATATACTCAGCATCCCTCCTCGGCACATGTCCAAACCAACGTAATCGTGCCTCTCTGGCTTTGTCTCCAAACCTTCCAACCTGGGCTGGCCCTCTAATATACTTATTCCTAATCCTGTCCACCCTCGTCACACCCAGTGCAAATCTTAACATCTTTAATTCTGCCACATCCAGCTCAAACTACTGCCTTTTTGTCAATGCCACTGTCTCCAACCCATATAACATAGCTGGTCTCACTACCCTCTTGTAGACCTTCCCTTTTACTCTTACAGGTACTCGTCTGCCACAAATCACTCCTGACACTCTTCTCTACCCACTCCATCCTGCCTGTACTCTCTTCTTCACCTCTCTTCCACACTCACCGTTACTCTGAACTATTGACCCCAAGTATTTAAACTCCACCACCTTCGCCCCCTCTACTCCTTGCATCCTCACCATTCCTCTATCCTCCCTCTCATTCACACACATATATTCTGTCTTAGTCCTGCTGACCTTCATTCCTCTTCTCTCTAGAGCATATCTCCAGCTCTCCAGGGTCTCCTCCACCTGTTCCCTACTCTCACTACAGATCACAGTGTCATCTGCAAACATCATAGTCCATGGGGACTCCTGTCTGATCTCGTCTGTCAACCTGTCCATCACCATTGCAAATAAGAAAGGGCTCAGAGCTGATATTGATGTAACCCCACCTCCACCTTAAACGCATCCGTCACTCCCACCGCAGACCTCACCGCTGTCACACTACCCTCGTACATATCCTGTACCACTCTTACATACTTTTCTGATGCTCCTGACTTCCTCATACAATACCACAACTCCTCTCTAGGCACCCTGTCATATGCTTTCTCTAAGTCTACAAAAACACATTGCGACTCCTTCCGACATTCTCTGTACTTCTCCATCAACACTCTCAGAGCAAAGATCGCATCTGTAGTGCTCTTTCCTGGCATGAAACCATACTGCTGATCACTAATCATCACATCCCTTCTTAACCTTGCTTCCACTACTCTTTCCCATAACTTCATGCTGTGACTGATCAATTTAATCCCTCTGTAGTTACTACAGCTCTGCACATCACCCTTATTCTTAAAAATCAGTACCAAAACACTTTTTCTCCATTCCTCAGGCATCCTCTCACTTTCCAAGATTTCATTAAACAATCTGGTTAAAAACTCTACTGCCATTTCACCTAAACACCTCCATGCTTCCACGGGTGCATCATCTGGGCCAACAGCCTTTCCATTCTTAATTCTCTTCATAGTTATCCTTACTTCCTCCTTACTAATCCATTGTACTTTGTGATTCACTATCCCTACATCATCCAACTTTCTCTCCCTCTCATTCTCTTCATTCATCAACCCCTCAAAGTACTCTTTCCATCTCCTCAACACACTCTCCTCGCTTGTGAGTATGTTTCCCTCATTATCCTTTATCACCTTTACCTGCTGCACATCTTTCCTAGCTTGGTCTAGCCAATTGGTACAGGTCCTTTTCTCCCTCCTTAGTGTCCAACCTTTCAAACAACTCTTCATATGCCTTATCCTTAGCCTTCGCCACCTCTCTCTTTGCCATGCACCTCATCTCCTTATACTCCTGTCTACTTTCTTCATCTCTCTGACAGTCCCACTTCTTCTTTGCCAATCTCTTTCTCTGTATACTCTCCTGTACTTCCTCATTCCACCACCACGTCTCCTTGTCGTCCTTCCTCTGTCCAGATGTGATACCAAGCACCTTTCTAGCCATCTCCCTTACTAGCTCTACTGTAGTTACCCAGCTGTTTGGTAACTCTTCACTGCCACCCAGTGCCTGCCTTAACTCATTCCTGAACTCCACCTCACAATTACCCTTTTTCAATTTGTACCACTTGATACTTGGTGCTGCCCTCACACTCCTCCTCCTCTTCTACGTCATCCTAGAAACCACTATCCTATGTTGCCTAACGACACTTTCTCCGGTCACCACTTTACAGTCTCCAATCTCCTTCAAACTGGCCCTCCTACATAAGATATAATCCACATGTGTGCATCTTCCTCCACTCTTGTATGTCACCCTATGCTCCTCCTTGTTAAAATACGTATTCACCACAGCCATGTCCATCCTTTTCGCAAAATCCACTACCATCTGACCTTCTGCATTCCTTTGTTTAACACCATACCTACCCATCACTTCCTCATCCCCTCTGTTCCCTTCACCAACATGCCCACTGAAATCTGCTCCAATCACCACTCTCTCACCCTTGGGGAAAGTCATCACCACTTCATCCAATTCACTCCAAAATTTTTCTTTCTCATCCATTGCACACCCAATTTGTAGAGCATATGCACTAACAACATTCATCATTACACCATCAATTTCCAGCTTCATAAACATCACTCTGTCCGACACTCTTTTTCAACTCCAAAACACTCTCAGCATACTGTTCCTTCAGAATAACTCCTACACCATTTCTCCTCCCATCCACACCATGATAAAACAATTTGAACCCACCTCCGATGCACCTAGCCTTACTCCCCTTCCATCTGGTCTCTTGCACACACATTATACCAGCCTTCCTTCTGTCCATCATATCAGCTAGCTCTCTCCCTATACCAGTCATACTGCCAACATTCAAAGTTCCGACCCTCACTACCACAGTCCTAGCCTTTCTCCTCTCCTCCTGCCTTCGGCCATGCCTTCCACCTCTTCTCGTCCTTCGGCAACATAGAGAGCAACCATAATATACAGCTGAATTTACTTTAACATACATTTACTATGTGCCCTTGCATTAAGAACACTAAGAAAAGGAAATCAGAAGTACTTAACTGTTTAAATGCATACACACACACACACACACACACACACACACACACACACACACACACACACACACTTATATGTGTGTGTGTATGTGCGTGCAATATCTATGCATACAATTAATTATTTGTAATAAACAACATAGTATAGTTAAGCATTATTAATGTATATAAAATGTTGCTAAATTATTTACTTGGTCACTGTCACTCATTGGCTATGTGTTCCACATGCAATCTTGGTCAGTGTCTTTCTGTCAGTATTTTTTTCTTTGTATTGATAAGTGCATTTAATAATTGTTGTTATATTTGCCAGTGTAGCTTATGTTGTGGCTGAAAAGGGTCCTGGGACCAGTTCAATTTCCTGGTTACCGAAGTATAAATAAATATGAAATAGAAAAAAGGAGGGGGAACATGACAGAAATAACTGAGGAACTAGTAAAGCACATTTTACGTCTGCATCATTCATGAGAGAGAAAAATCCTTCCACTGAAGGCACTGGGAAGTAGCAGACAGACTAAGTTTGGAGTCCTACTACTTGTCACTTGTAAATGTACAGCAAGGATTATTTACTGCAGTGAGAGTTTTCACACCTCAGCTTGAGAGTATGGGCTAGGGTTTATCAAGTTTGTTAGGACTACAAAAGACTCCTCTTAACAAAACACTGTTTTTATCTGCTTTCTTTTGCTGCAAGTAGCTGACTGCTATTTATAGCATAGAACAAGCTCTGGCAGACAGATACATGAGGCTCAGTTAGGTAAACAGAGAAGCAGCTCTTTAACAGAAGGTGTGTTTAGATGACAGTGCTTCACAGTCCTGCCATTATATTTTAATGGCATGAGAAAACAGCACCACTTCCTTATGTCTGGCACGAGTCATATAAAGAGGACTTGAAATGTATTCTGGGAAGAAGGAAGGAAAGCAAGAAAATAAGATCACGTTACCAAGGCAGGCCCCATCATCCGCCATTTTGAGAGAAACATATTAAAATTGTAAAAGAAGCACTTGGAGTGATTTTGAGGCATTAAAATAGCTCAAAAACAGAGATACAGTGAAAAAAAAATGTTAAAGGTGGAGTTTTCCTTTAAGGACAGGATTCTGCAGCATCAGAGTGATATACGAAATAAGAAACTAACAAATGCATTAGCGAAATGTGTATCTGAAGCTGGTATGAGTCGCAGTTTTAAGTTCTTGGTACTACAGAAATTAAATGAAAGTTTAAGGGAAGGGGATTTGAGCAATGAGACTGAACTTGCTGAGTTAAAATGGATTGTCAACTTTAAAGCATATGTGCTTCCTGGATTGAATAGTGCTGTTGCTTTAAAGCTTCTCCTAAAGAAGAGAGACTTAGTACACTGATAAGTGTGAACACCTAACAATTTTAATTGTTTTAAATTAATTGGAAGCTTTTTGTATTTAAAGGCGTGTTTGTTCATGCTGTTTGTTAAGGTATGAAAAAGCGAGCAATCGTGAAAGCGCTTACCTGCTTTTATTTGTTTTTATCTGTTTTTTTGGTATTAAAGTGTTCTTACTCTCAGCATTGGGCTTCTTTTCATTTGCTGAACTTAGTTTTTGGATATGCTAGATTTCACTACGTTCGAGAGCAAATCACGTTAACATATTCACAGTTACAAATGTTATACGTCCATAGCTGGCCTTAGGCATAGGCCAACTAGGTGGCTGCCTAGGGTACCACTCTAGGAGGGGGTGCTTTTCCAGTATTTATTTGGTGTAGGTAAACTAAGATGGGGGCACCGGGTGGTGTGGTGGCGGCGCCATGGAGCCCTTTAGTTTAGGCCACCAGTTGACCTAAGGTCGCTCCTTTATATGTCACATATTCTTTTATACAGTTATTAATCCAAGCATTCCCTTAAACCTCACTCCTCTTGCAAAGCATTATTCTGCATGTGTTCACACAATTTCCATTTTCCTATGTAACTTGCTCCTACCCTTTTCCAAAGATCCCACTTCCAGTTCTTTAATCTCGGTTACAACATTCAGTACTTCAAATGCAGTTGGTTTAGACTTTGATTTCCATTTTCTAGTAATTGCTTTTTTGGCAGATACCTGAATTAAACTCAGAGAGGCCTACTATGACTAGGCAATTCAGAACTTGCATCCCAGCTCAAAAAATCAATTCCTTGCACCCCATGTTACACCCAGTATTTCTGAGAGGGTACTCTGTAGAGAATTGTTAGTTTGCTGAGTCATTACACTTCCAAAACATGTTCCCAGTTACTTCTTTCTTCCCTATCACCACCTTCAACATTTGCCATATGCCCAGTGAAAATTTCTTTGCAGACTGCTTGGGATATAAAAATACCTATGCAAGCATTTCCAAGAAAATCTCCTAAATCTTCTAGACTTTGCTGCATATTTGGGAGCCATACATATATCCTGTCATTAACTGCGGTGGTGGTGCTGCTGTGGTAGTGTTGTCGCCTCATAGCAAGACGTCCCGTTCGATTCTCAGCTAGGGCGTCTTCTGTGTGGAGGTATACGTGAATGGGGCGTGCCTTCGTTGAAGGTTGTGCATCAGGGCTGGTAACCCAGTACTTAAAAATCCACTACCAATCATTAGCGGACCGGAGTTCCGCTGTGGCGACCCCTAACCGGGAAAAGCCGAAAGACACAAACAAAGCATATATCCTGCATATATCCTGTCATTGTTTCCTTGTGAATTGCTAATCCAGTCTCTTTAACCAGTCTTCTGTAATCTTCTCTGATTCCTGTAGTTATTATGCAATATTTTATATGCCCTACTAATTATCTATTTTTAGCAGCAGCAACAGCATCTGTTCTAGATTTAACTAAAAACTCTATTAGAGCAGGTGTTTCACTGAGCATTCCCCTGCCCCTGTCTTTTTCTCTGTTCTCTGATGTCAATCCCCTATAGGGAGGGCAGTTTTAAGCCTGTAGTCCAAATGTCTTTGTCCTTCTCCATTCTATTATTTATTTATTTATTTTTTTTTTATTTTACATTTGTTAACCGGGAGAGTCCGACTGGATACATGTCCATTTTCAGCGGAGGCCCGGGGAGAAAAGCTCCAGGTACATAACAGACATATGAACATTGTTAATGCAAAAAAGGAAGATAGTTGAGTTCTAAATACAATATAAAGATACATCACATCTTGGGAAAAAATAACAGCAGCATATAAAAAAAAACATAGGTCAGTTACAAAGGCGAGGCGCCTTGTTAAAAAGCGGTTAAGGATAGTGAGGTAAGAGAAGGGTAAATGATAGTGGTTAATCAGGTTTGGAACAGGGACATTGCCAGAGAGTATTGAGATGGGGTTTAAGCTTTTTTTTTGAATTGTAGGAGTGAAGGTTCTGAGGTGAGCATGGTCGGTAGGGAGTTCCACATTTTACCTACAAAGTTTGAGAATAGAGAATCCCCAGCAGAATTATTGGCTTTGGTAGTTTGAGCTAAGATCTTATTGGAGGAGCGTAAAGATTGCAGGTTAATATAGGGGTGCTTCAAGTTGCTTCAAGTTAGTGCAGTGGTGCGTTCTGAAGGTGGAATTTGTGGCAAATCTAGCTATGTGATTGTAACAAGAAGCAAGTTTGTTAAGGGTTGTCTTGTTTAGGTTTGTAAAGAGGGGGGAGGCATAGAAAAGAGTTGATAGTAGGTGTGTGCTGGCAATTGTAATTTTAGCGTGAGGAGTGAGAAAGTGTTTTACTTTATAGAGAGAGCCAAGCTTTTTATTGATGGTTTTGATGGTAAGATTGAAATGGGTGTCAAATTTAAGGGAGTTATCAACACCTAATAGCTTTGTGTGAGCTTCTGGTGATATAGTGATTCCATTGGAGGATGTAATAGAGAAGGTGGGGGGAAGAGTCTTGTTAGTGGGTGAGAAAGTAAGTAGTTTTGTTTTGTTGGGGTTGAGAACTAGTTGACGACTTGAGAACCATTTTTCTATTGGGTTGAAGGTGTCTTGAGTTGAAGCAGTGAGGTCTGCCAGGTTGGAGGCAGTGCTGATGATAGTCTAATCATCTGCATATTGAATGCATGTGGCATGGGGGGTGATTGTGGGCAGGTCATTAACAAAGATGGTGAGGAGAAGAGGGCCAAGAATAGATCCTTGGGGAACTCCAAGTGTAACAGGTAGGCATGTGGATAATTTGTCCTGCCATAGAACAGCCTGTTGCCTATTGGACAGGTAGGATTGGAACCATTTCAGCATGGAATTGCTGAGTGATAGTTTTTTTAATGTATGGAGGAGTTTAATGTGGTTCACCATATCAAAGGCCTTGGAGAGGTCTAAGAAAAGAGCAGATGATAGTTTATTATTGTTTCTGAAGTTATTGATGGTATTAGAAAAGGATAGTAGGGCTGATGTGGTACTGTGATTTGGCCTGAAGCCATGTTGGGAGTTGGCTAGAATTTTATTTTTGGTGAGGTGTTCCATCAGCTGTTTGTGGACACACTTTTCCATAATTTTGGCCAGGGGTGAGAGTATAGCTATAGGTCTGTAGTTGGTTAGCTCTAGTGAGCTGCCACCTTTATGGAGAGGAATAATGTGGGACATTTTCCATATGGAGGGGATGAAGGCTTCTGACAAGGTACGGTTTATGATTATGGAGACGGGATAGGAAATGGCCTCAGCTGCTTTTTGCAGAAACTCACCTGGGAGAAGGTCAGCTGCTAGCTTAGTGGGTTTTAGTTTTTTAAGAAGAGATGTTATAGAGGATATGGGTACTGGATCGAAGGTAAATAGATGATCTGATGTAGTTGTAGTATTCTGCTGGCATGGGTAGTGGAGTGGGCTGGTTGTTTGTTTGAATTGTGTGGCCAGGGATTGTATAGTTCATTTAAGAAACTATTGAATGTGTTAGCAATGTTTACAGGGCACTGTTTGCAAGTTGTTGGAGTGGGGGTGGTTGCCTGGCCTGGGTGTAGGAGCTTGTTTAAGTCTGCCCAGAATTTTTTGTGGATTATTAAGGTGTATTACCTTTCCCTATCAAGTTATTTGCTCCCAATAACTTTGTTCCTTTCTCAGTTTTCTCCATTAAATTCAAGCCCCCCTGTTGCCTATTCTTTTTACCCCTAATTGCAGTAATTCCTAGCGCCAGAAGCTCCTTATGTTGGCTTATTTTTTTAGAATATTTTTCTGCTGCTTTATGAATATAGTATTTTGTATGGCTGCTATTTTCCCTAAGGATCTGCATCCAAAATCCCAGTCTGTCCTTACTACTTAAGTTCCCCCCCTGCTTCATCATCCATTATCCTTTTCCACTTTGAATTATAGCTTTCTGCTTGTGGTATGTATGTGAGCCTTAGCTGTGCAGCTCTAAAATATCCCTTCAAACCAGGTAGTCCTAAACCACCTTGCTGTGTTGGAAGAATAGACCTCGACCCTCTTCCCCTCCCAGATAAAATCCTTCAACTCTTTATTAGCTACTGTCCACAACTTCTCTTCTGGTTGATAAAAGTATGCCTGACCTACGTATAAAACTAAAGGGATTGAAATCCTTTCAGTGCTTTTATTTTGCTATCCATATCCATAAATAAGAGTTTACAGTTTCTCAGTTTTTGTATTGTCTTTTGTTTAGACTCTTCACAAATATTCTTAACTGGCTTAACAGAATCCTTTTTTTCCATACTCATAAATACTTTATTTTAGCACGTCGCCATAAGTGAGTATTGCTGAACCAATTCATGCGTGGGTATATAGTTTACAACTATACCCTTTGTTTTGTCTTCATTAATTTTATATCCTGAAAAGACTTGAAACTGTCTCAAAGTTCCATGATGCTGATATGTACTTTCCTGGTTTTATCAGGTACAAAATAATATTGTCCGCAGATGAAGCCAACCTAACTTGATTACCATACCAGTTATATACTTGAATTACTGAGTCCCTTATTTTCTTTGCTAGTAGCTCTAAATATAATGCAAATAAAAGGGGAAGGGGACACCCTTGCCTGTTCCTCTGTTCAGACGCAACTCGCACTTATTTTTGCCTCCAGTCCCTCATATATCCTCCTAATTAACCTTATTATTGTATCAGGAAATGCAAATGCTTCCATTGCCTTACTTTTAAATTCCCAACTCACTTTGTCAAATGCTTTCTCTGTATCAAGACCCACCAACAACAGCATTTTTTTAATTTTCTGCTTCCTTCTGAATCATCATTGTTCTTTTAATGTTGTCGAATGTTTGCCTTTCCTGCACCAAATCGCATTGATCCACATCCTTCAATTTTGGCAACACATTTGCCATTTTTTTTTTTTTTTTTTAACTATTATAGACATAAACCACTTTGTAATCCTGGTTTAATATTGAAATGGACCTGCATGAAGCCTAGTTTGATGGGTCTTTACCGTCATTAGGTGTTGCATTTACAGCTTTATTCCAGGATGTTGGTAGTTCCCCTCCTTTTAAAATACTGTTAAACAAAACCTTCTAGATCTTTATCACTCCTAGTTTCCAAACTTACACAAGCATACCATCTATCCCTGGAGACTTTCCTGCAGGTTTATTATGTCACCATTTGGTTCTCACCTCCACATATCTTAACTTTATTGTTCATAGGTAGGTACTAGGCTATATATGCTCTAGGGCCTATACAAGCCTAGCCAAAATGGTACCCTGGCTTTCGCCACCCAAGAAAATTATGTTCCTGTACCCCTGTCGAGCAGAGCCACAGAGGTGATCCCCGGGGTGAATTTCCTATTTCCCATCCAATCGTCAAGATTTTTCTTGAAGAGTGCTAATGAGGAGCTTTGTTTGATATAGGTAGTTTGTTCCAGAGTGTGGGAAGTCTCTGGGACAGGAATCTATCCCTCCAGCATGTTCTGTTTATTTTGGTGACAAGGTTTAAGTCCCTAGAGTGTGTAGCTCAGAGGGATTGGGATCTCTCTAAGTGGAGCATGTCCAACAGCTCTGGGTTTGCCATAGCTTCGTATTTTAGGCAGAGATCACCTCTGAGTAAGCGATATGCGATGAAGTAAAGGTGGCGGTCTACGTAGGGCATCTGTTTGAGGCCAGTAATCCTCTTTTTGAGGTAGTTCTGCGGTCTTTCCAGTTGTAGATGTCTTGTGAAGTACATACCAAAAGGGGCGTTGTACTCTATAATGGGTCTAATGAGTGACGAGTAGAGGGGAACAATGACCTCTTTTTTTTCCTAGATGAGAAACCTTTTGTGATGAGGTGTGCCACGTAGAAGGATTTCCTGACTACTGTGGCGATGTGATTATCAAAGGAGAGACTACTGTCCACCTGTGCCCCAAGGTCTCTTATCACACTTCTGGTGTTAAGTAGACTACCACCTATGTGGTAGTTCACGAGTACAGAGTTTTTACCAAAGGGGATGACGATGCATTTTTTGGTATTGAGCTTGAGGCCATGGCTTTGACACCAGGCATCTGTCTTAGTGAGGCCCTTTTGTAAGATGTCCACATAGTTAGGAGTTTCAATTATGGCTCCTAGTTTGCAGTCATCTGTGAACTTCATTAGCCAAAGACCTTCTGTGTTAGCCTGTACTTCAGAAAAGTAGATAGCAAACAGGAGAGGACCCAGGACTGAACCCTGTGGTACTCCACTTGTCACTGGTCTGAAGTCTGATTTGGAGTCTGTATTTTCACAGTGTGGGTTCTGTCAGTGACTCAGCTGACAACCCATCTTGTGACATAGGGATTTATACCTATGATTCCAGAGTGAGGGATGGTGTCAAAAGCCTTGGCGAGATCTAGATAAGCTGTGTAAACCACTTACCCTCGTCTACGGCTTTGGTGACTGCTTCAAAAAAATTAATCCGGTTTAGGAGACATGATCTACCTTATACAAACCCAAACTTGGTGGGGCCCAGAGTTTGGAGATTACCACTGTCTGTGTTTATAAGTTCCATGATGATACGTTCCATGGCCTTGCAGACCAGGCTCGTTAGGCTAATGGGGTGGTAGTTCCCGGGGTCCGTGGTAGCCCCCCCTTTGTAGAGTGGGATAACCGTTACTGTGTGCCATTCAGTGGGCGCAAAACTGAGGTGAGGCTATGATTGAACATGGTTATTAGGTGGGGTGCCAGTTCATTCTGTAGTTCATGTAGAACACAGCCTGGGATGTTGTCAGGTCCCATGGATGCTGTGTTCTTGGCTTTGGAGAGTGTGGTTTTTACCTGTGCAGCCGTGATTACAGGAACTTTGCATTCTTTTGGTATAGAGACGGGCCCTTTAGGGGGTGAGAGGGGGGGTAAAGTTAGCACTGAACCTATTTGCCAGGATTTTGGCAATGTCATTTGGTTCTGTATATTTAGTGCCATTGTGCTGTAACTCAGAGCAGATCTGAGTGTTGCCATTGAGATTCTTGACATAGCTATAGAATGCTTTGTGGTTGTCTTTAGAATCGGTCGTGATTTTGTTTTCATAACTAGCTTTGGAGGATTTTATGAGGGATCTCAGTTTCTTACTGAGGCTGACCAGGGAGTTCTTACCAGTCATGGGATTTTACTCTTTTTTGCAACAGTTTCTTTCTTCTGTTGTAGAGTTTGTTTATGGCAGGGGACCACCAGATTGGCTTCCTTTTTTGGAGGATAGCACGATCCATGCACTCGTGTAAGTGCTTATAAAGTGCATTTGTGTAGGATTCAGCAGTCATATCTCTATTGTCCATCTGCATGGGTGTTGTGAAGTTTGCTACTTCTATCTTAAGAAGCGTGAAGTTGGCTGTGGATAAATTGTTTATGGTTGTTTCCCTAATGGGGGCAGGATGTGGATGTCTAGGCTGATTAGCTTGTGGTCGGATCTGACAAACGAGAATTGAATTAGGTTTATGGTAATTGATAAAATCATATCCACAGTGCGTGAAGGTGATGCAAGGAATTTAACCAAGTAGGAAGGTTAAATGGATAATGAGGCTGAGAGCCGACAGGGTTAAAGGCCTAAATGAAAGGGCTTCCATTAAACCTACCCTGAAATCTAGGAGGATTAAAGTGAAGTAATGCCTACTAAGAATACTCTGTAAGAGCCTGCCTACATGTTGTATTAGAGTATTTTTCCATAATTCTAGGGTATGAGTGTTTATTATATTCTTTGAGTTTTGCACTTGCAATGCATATATACATATTTTTTGTGATTTACACATGTATCATTTTTTGCAGATCTACATATGCAATAGTGTGCGTAAACACTGAAATACAGGCTTCTCAATGTTCATGGCTAATAGATTCTGCAAGATATATTCCCTGTTATCAAATCAATTTTTTTAAGGATTTATCTATTGTTGGTATGAGAAGAAAGTTGTAGTCTGTTTATTTGTATAGATCTTTTATATAATATAGTTTTTTGTTTAGATGAGGTATAGGCTGTTGTAGGGAAATGTATCTGTTTTTAGATGTATATGAATATCCACATATTTTATTCATGCATTTCTATGAATGTATAAAAATGTTTATGTACAGTCATATATATTTTTTTTCTATTGTACAGATAGAGCTGTTAAGATGTTTGTCTAGTTTCATATATATACAGTTTTAATACATTTATGACTAGTATATTAATTTTATCTAGATGCACTGAACTTTTAACTTATATTTGTTTGTTTTATTGCTTATATTATGTTAGAAATCTTATTTCTTTAAATTGGTACGTACGTGATAATTGATTATATTTGATTGGGCAGTGGGTTATATTTTTATCTTCAGCTGTGGTTTAACCATTGGTCTTTTCATTTTTTTTCGCTTGAGGTGTATACCAGGCGTTTATCCAGCTTTTGTTTTCTTTCACGTGTTTCTTGGACTTTATTTAAAAGCTGGGACATGGCTGAAGGTAATGACAACAATAAGAATCAGTGTGAATGACTAGTTGGACTACTACATATATATTCCAACCCCTTGATACTAAACCCTATTTTTCCAGTGAATGAAAGAGAACAAGTGGACTATGATACGCATAAGAAGTTCACTGAACTGTATAGAGATCTGGAGAATAAGTTGTATAGCTTTAAAAGGCTACAGTGGCAAAGGTTTCATCTAGAAGCATCATTAAAATATAAAATAGTGTCGAGAGGTCTCAGAGTATTAAATATGCCTACTTATGGTGAGACCTACCCTGAATTACTTCAAAAATGGCAGAATTTAAATTTACATTTTAGCTATAATTATATGCATTTGCTTATAGAATTTTTTAAACCACAAGAAAAAGAGCAAGCCGATGAGATAAAGAGGCTACAAGAACAACTGACTAATAATTTTCCTATAGAGGTACTAGGCAGTAAATTAGATGAACTTGCTGACAGTATACAGGGCTATGATAAGAGGTTGCAGAATACTAAAACTAAAAAATTGCAAAGGGACCTCAATGACTTTCAATGTAAATAGGTCAGAAGAACAGCTGTGAGTACAGAAAATGTAGAAAAAATGACTACAGTACAGATTTCTGAAAATTCAAATAGGCATAGTACTGTCCCTTTAAATCAGAATCCCTGTGAGAACAGTGATGTCAGCACAGAGAGAGTAAGTATAGAACCTCCCACATTTGAAAATGTTGGAATGGCAAAAGAAACTTTTCAAATGGCTTGCACAAACAGAAGGATGGATTCCAGTGTTAATTCTGATTCAGTAGCTTTTTTGGAGCAAAAGGAAGCTACACAAACCTCAGTCCTTCCATTTGTGTTAAAGAAGGTGCAGCCAGTAAGGGACAGGTCGAACAGCAGGAATCAGAGGGAGAGCACAATTACAGCAGAGAGAACGAGTGACTCCTGCATATATGAACACCAGGAGCAAGAACCAACAAAAAACTTGGTAATTAATATATCTAGCTTTTCTTAACTGATGCACAAGCCTCGTTGTTAAATAGAGGTCTGAACTTTATTCCAGCACAAAAAAACAGTATTAACTGATTTATTAAAAGAGCTGAAGTCATTTTCATAGATTCATAGGTTCATACTAGGCTATCTGCCCTAGGGCATTTGTAAGCCTAGCCAGAATGTATTTGGCTTTCACCACCCATTTTAAATTTATTTTGCTATGCCCTTTTTCGAGGTTAGTATACTGTGCCTCTGTCTAACAGTGACACAGAAGTGATACCCGGGGTAAACCTATGATCTCCCATCCACTCATCAAGATTCCTCTTGAAGAGAGTCAATGAGGGACTCTGCCTAACCTGGACTGGGATTTTATTCCAGAGTGAAGGGAGCCTCTGGGTTATGAATCTGTCCCTCCAGCATGTCCTATTTATTTCAGTACTGAGGTTCAAGTCTCTCGCGCATAGCTCGATGGGATTTGGATTTTCTGAGGTGCAGCATGTCCATTAATTCCGGGTTGGACATGGCTTTATACGTCAGGCACAGATCGCCTCTGAACAGGCGGTATGCCACTGAGTAGAGCTGGAGTTTCTTTAACCGGCAGCATATGGCATCTGTGTGAGCCCTTTGATCCGCTTGGTGAGGTACTTTTGGGGTCTTTCCAGTTGCTGCAGGTGTCTGGTAAGGTACATCCCAAAAGGGGCATTGTACTCAATTATGGGCCTGATGAGGGATGAGTAAAGAGGCACGATGACCTCCCTGATCTAGATGTGAATCCCTTCATCATTAGGTCGGCTATATAAAATGTTTTTCTAACCACTTTGGCCACGTGGTTGTCAAATGAGAGATTGTTATCAACTTGGGTCCCCAGGTCCCTAATTACTTCTTCTGTACTTAATGGATTACCACCTATGTGGTAATTTGTGGGCACTTTGTTTTTGCCAAAGGGGATGACTATACACTTTTTGGCATTTAGCTTGAGGCCATGGCTCTGGCACCAGTTGTCTGTTTCTATGAGGCCCTTTTGGAGGATGCTTGTGTCGGCTGGAGAGTCGATTATGGCGCCCAGTTTGCAGTCATCTGTGAACTTGGTCAGCCACAGTCCTTTTGTGTTGGCCTGTACCTCCGAGAAATATATACCGAACAAGAGAGGTCCCAGGACTGAGCCTTGTGGGACACCACTTATAACTGGTTTGGAGTCTGACATGGCTCCAGCAATTCTAACCATGTGGGTTCTGTCCTTGAGCCAGTTTGCAATCCATCTAGTGACATAGGGGTTTATATTTAAGCTGGTGAGCTTATCTATAATGCCCGAGTGGGGTATTGTATTGAAGGCTTTTGCGAGGTCCAGGTCGGCTGTGTGGACCACCTTCCCCTCGTCAATGGCCTTGGTGACTGTTTCAATGAAATCAACCAGGTTTAAGAGGCAGGACCTGCCCTTAACACCCTTAACAAAGCCGAACTGGGTAGGATCCAGTGTCTGTAGGTCCCCAATATATTTATTTATGACGTCCATGATGATCCTTTCCATAGCTTTGCAGACCAAGCTAGTCAGGCTTATGGGGCGATAGTTTCCAGGATCCGTTGAGGCACCACCTTTATGGAGAGGGACCACTGTTGCTGTATGCCACTCTTTGGGCACATATCCTGTAGTAAGGCTGAGATTGAACAGTAGTTTTATGTTTGGGTTTAGCTCTTCTTGGAGTTCATGTAGGACGCAGCCCGGGACACCGTCTGGTCCCATTGATGCTGTGTTTTTTGCTTTGGAGAGGGCGGCTCTTACCTGAGCATCTGAGATGTCAGGGGGCAGCACTCTGCTGGGATAGATATTTGCCCTTTTGGTGGGAGGGAGGGAGAAGTTTGCTGAACCTGTCAGCTAGGATGTTGGCAATGTCTGTGGGTTCGGTGTATTTTTTGTCATTTAGGACTAATTATGAGCATATCTGGGAATTACCACCCAGGTTCCTAACATAACTAAAGAAAGCCTTGTGATTATCCTTAGTGTCCTGTGCAATTTTTCTCTCGAAGCTGGCCTTAGACAATTTTATGAGTGCCCGTAGTTTTTTGCAAATACTGATCAGTGATGCCTTCCCTTTTTGGGATTTTGCTCTATCATTTAGCAGCTTCCTCCTTCTATTGTATAGTTTGTTTATGGCTGGGGTCCACCAGACTGGACGTCTGCCTTTGGAGGATTGGGTCTTGGTTTTATTTGGGATCGCATGATCCATGCATTCCTGAAGGTGTTCATAGAATGTGTTTATAAAGGATTCTGCGGTCTGGGCCGTATTTTCCACAGGCCCGGGGGCTTTGAAGGATTCCACCTCAGTTTTGAGGAGTGTGAAATTTGCTTTAGAGAAGTTTTTCACTGTGGTTTTCTGGGCAGGGGGGTGGGGTCGGGATGTTAATATCCAGTGAGATTAGTTTATGGTCTGATCTTACCAGTGAGGGATATACTTCTGGTCTGGAGCATAGAGTCCCCATGTTGGTGATGTTCAGGTCCAGTATGTTTTCCCCTCTTGTGGTAGTGGTAACAAGTTGTTCCATAGCATTTGAGTTTATAAATTCTAGGAACCTCTGGGCTAGGGTGTTGGAGCTAGAGTAATGCTCCCAGTCTATGTTTGGGTAGTTGAAGCCCAATATAATGGTGTTTGGAGAGACCTTCATATTTTCCAATGTTCTCAGGAAGGCCAAGTGGGGTTCCTGGGTTTGGGAGGGTGGTCTGTAGCAGGCTATAAACTGGAAGGCAGTTTTACCCACTGTTAGTTGCACATGGATAGTCTCTGATGCTTCGTGCTTTGCCACCAACCTGGAGGTGTGGGTATCTTTGATGAATATCGATACTCCCCCTCTTCTTGTGGTTCGGTCCAAGTTTTGGGGCCGTAAAGCATGGTATGAGGTATAACCTGGTAGTGCTGGGGTGCTCTCGGGAGCCCTGAACCAGGTTTCTGTTACTGCACAGATATTGATGTTCTCCATGCTAAGGACTCGTAACCTAACACTTAAAACCATGTTTAAAGGAAATGTATTTGATAATATGTTTAAACAACCCAGTGCCTTTGTACCCAAGATACATCCCACAGTTGAAACTTTCACTAATGTGTGTGAGCATGAAATTAGAGAGATGCATGCTAAAAATCTTCCACCTTGATTTTATAACTTGAGTAAATCAGAAACTGAAGCACTGTCAGAACTAAAGGATTCTCACAGCATTGAAATTTGGCCAGCTAACAAGGGGGGGGGGCAGTGTAGTAGTAATGGATAAGTTTTTTTATTACAAGAAAATGATGGAACTTTTGAATGATACAGATACTTATGTTGAACTAAATGAGAGACAAGTACAAGGTATAATTGACAGGATATCTGTATATATTTTTGACTTATTGATTACTAATTATGTATCAGAGGAATTGTTTGACTACTTTCAGATAGAACATCCAACTATACCCATTATTTATGGTCTACCTAAAATTCACAAAGACATCACACAGCCCCCTATGAGACCTATTGTATCCAGTAAAGGATGGGCCACAGAAGCCATCTCAATTTATATTGAACAAAATTTACAAATAGTCCTAAAATCATGTGAGACTATACTACTAAGGGATACAAAGGCATTTCTGCGACTGTTATATAATAAGACCAGGAATATTAATAGAAATTATATGTTTGTGACAATGGATGTCACTTCACTGTTCACAGTGATACCGAATAAATGGGGTATTAAGAAAATACGTGATATTCTGACCTTGAAACAAGTTTTTCAAAGCACTAAGATTAATTTGATATGTGAGTTGCTTGATATTGTCCTAGAAAATGTCTTTATATTCAGTGACAAGTTTTATCTACAGAAAGTTGGTGTAGCAATGGGCACGGCTTGTGCTAACAGCTACGCCAACTTAGCATTGGCTGCATATGAAAAAGATCATGTATTATGTGCTAGCAATAAATATGCTGGCAAAATTGTATGGTATATACATTTTGTAGATTACGTCTTCCTGTTATGGGATGGTACTAGTGAAGAGTTGCAAGAGATGGTGGAGTACTTACATAACACCCCTGAATTTTTAAGATTCACTAGTCAACATTCCAGGGACTCTATTGAGTTCCTAGATGTTTTGGTTAAGAAGACAGCGTTAGATGAACATACAACAGGGATGTATAGAAAATCTACATGGAGAAATAGTATCTTACATAAGACTAGTATGCATCCAACATTTGTACACAAAAATGTAGTGAAAGGACAATATATGAGAATAAGCTGCTTACATAATACAGATGAAGGCTTTGTGAAGACAATGACTATATTAGAGAAAGAGTTCTTAAACAGAGGTTACAGTAAGAAAGACATAAATGAAAGCTCTAAATATACCATTGAAAATAGGGATGGGAGATGTAAACCGCTCTTCTCAAATACTATAGAAGATGTTAAAAGCAAGGAAGGTCCTGATTTTAAAGTTAGATTCCCTATAACGTATTCAAGTGACATCAGAAGGTTCTGTAATATTTTTGAGAAGAATTGGAATGTTTTATTGTCGGATCCTGACTTGAGAGAATTGTTAGAAGATAGACCCAGCTTTTCTTTTAGAAATAAGAGGTCCTTAAAAAGGGAACTCTGTTATAAATCCAGAAACAATGAAAGAATGATCCTATTTGATAGGCAGGGGACTTTTCCTTGCAGAAATTGTACAGCATGTGACTGTTTATATAATAAATCTACATATAAACATCCTACACTAGGATTTATAATTGATATAGATTTTTATGCTGACTGCAGAACACAAAATATGGTTTATTTCAGCTTCTGCACTGTCTGTCATGCCTTTTATATAGGCAAAACCAATAGGTGTCTAAAGGAACGTATCCTTGAACACCTTAGAGATATAAGAAATAAAAAAGACATAAGTGCTTTATCAAAACATGTGGAAGAAGAAGATAGGAAACATATTTTTAATTTCATGGTTTTAGAAATAATAAATAAAAGTAAGAGGGGAGGTGATATAAGGAATAAGGTAGAGGAAGCAGAACAAAGATGGATTTTATTACTTCAGGCAGGTAGGTCTCCTGGATTGAACAATGCTGTTTCCTTGAAACCTTTTTTAAAATCCAGACCACTAAAACATTAAGTAATATGGATTATTACATAAAATGTGTCTTATATGTATATTTTATTTCATCTTATGCAGAATATAATGCAAATTAATGTACTGATGTATGCAATTTTAATTGGTCAATGTCATAGTTCTACATGTGTTTTCATTGGTTGAACCATATTTTAAATACCAATGTTTTAACTGTTTTTATGAGTCTGAAGAAGCGATCAGCTGACTTAGATCGCGAAAGCGCTTACTCTTGTTTAATAAAGTGGTGTGAAACTGCAAGTGAATTGTTTCCTACCTTGACTACTACATCTCAGTTACAACATTTGGTTTTATAAAGGGCACTACTGTGAATCTGCAAGTGATTTATTTCCTGACGTGGATTATTCCATTTTTATCTTCAGCTGTGGTCTAACCATTGGTCTTTTCATTTTTTTTTTCTGCAAAATATATTCCCTGTTATCAAATCATTTTTTTTAAGGATTTATCTATTGTTGGTATGAGAAGAAAGTTGTAGTCTGTTTATTTGTATAGATCTTTTATATAATATAGTTTTTTGTTTAGATGAGGTATAGGCTGTTGTAGAGAAATGTATCTGTTTTTAGATATATATGAATATCCAGATATTTTATTCATGCAGTTCTATGAATGTATAAAAATGTTTATGTACAGTCATATATTTTTTTTCTGTTATACAGATAGAGCTGTTTATTAAGATGTTTGTCTAGTTTCAAATATATACAGTTTTGATACATTTATGACTAGTATATTAATTTTATCTAGATGCACTGAACTTTTAACTTATATTTGTTTGTTTTATTGCTTATATTATGTTAGAAGTCATATTTCTTTAAATTGGCACGTACGTGATTGATTATATTTGATTGGGCAATGGGTTATATTTAAATAAATGTGTGACCACTTTTGTTTTAATGGTCTGACGAAGCTCTTAAGTGAAAGCGCTTACCTAATTGTAATAAAAGAATTATTTTCATAAATTCGAAGTGTTGCTATTGTTTGCCGGTTCGTGGACTGTTTATGATATCTGCTGCTTTTTACTTATTATCTTGCCTAAACAGTCTTGCATTTATCCTTGTTGTGCGGTATTTGATCTGGTGCCTTTTACTACGCTGTTTTGTTATGTATTCAATTCTTGGTCTGGCAGATTCATCTTACTGTTGCAAATCAAGTTCCAGTCCCCACCTGTAAGTAATATTCCCTACTGAAAAACAAATTATTTTCCTCAATTTTCTTAAGGTCTAAAATAGCAGTTTTAAGTGGAAATAAATACTTGCTAGCTTTATCTTCCTTTCTTGCCAGTAGTCCGTTACTACAACAAATGTACCATTTATATCTTTTTTTTTTTTCCCATCTTCTGTCATATTGGAGCTCCTCTAGCAATTAGTATAAGTGCCCCCTTTTCCTTTGGCCCTGGTATTCTTCCGAGTATCAGTCCTGAAGTTTTTACTTTATCAAATTCACGTGCTTGTTTCTTTCCACATGTTTCTCCTGCATCATTGCTATTCGCCCTCTGCGTTTCTCAATGTAATGTAATACTTTTTGTTTGTACTTGTGTGACCATTCACATTCCAAAATAAAATGTTTAATGTAGCCATTATGATAAATTGTTATTCCTAATTGTTATGAGAGCTTTTTTAAATGTCTGATGTCCTTCAAGGATGCATCTGCAGTCCTAACATATGGGTTGTCCTGCCTCAGGCAACCCTTCGGTCGGCCAGATTCCAAAGTCTGGGTCTGGCCTCGGCTGATGTCGCACTTCACCCGACGTCATAGCTGCTGCGAATTGGGTATAAAGGCATCAGCCGACGCCATTTTCCTCAGTCTTTCTTGCCGCGTGGTGCCCGAAGCAAAAGCTGTTCGCAAGTGCCGGTCGGTCAGATCCAGAGATTTCTACTACCGAAGACTTCTAAAAAGCTAAGTACCCCGTTGGGGACTCTTTCTTGCCTCAGCCGATGTCAGAAAAAGTAAATAATTGTTTAACTTGTGGGAAACAAATACCTCATAAGGATTTCCACTTTTACTGCCTTCCTTGCTTAGGCCCAGACCACGACGTATCAGCTTGTCTAGCCTGTGCTTCCTTCAACCGACGGACACTTAGACGTCGGTCGGAGTTTCGGAGGAGTTTTTTGGTCCCGCTTTTGCTTACAAAATGCCGTCGGAGACTCCGACTTCGCAATTAGCTAAAAGCGTAAGGAAAAGGACCGACACTCTCGGTCCACGGTTAAGCCTACCGCGAGTGTCTCTGTTTTGGCTGAAACAAAGTCCTCGGTTCTTCCTTCGGCCGAAAGCATACCTCCGACAGCCGAGGCCTCACACAGCATGGCTGAATCTGCCACCGAAATGTCTCCTGCTGTAGCAGGCACCCAGGATTTATCAGATACTATTCCTTTAGACATATCTACTTCTGCACGTGGAGCTGCTAGGCCCCCTGCCTCTTATGTCCATCAAGGCTTTTTCTAGGGCTAAAGCAGCTAAATCTTCGAAGGCCTTGCCTGCTAAAACCCCACACAGGCCTACTTCTAGTTCCCAAATGCTTAGCCTGGCTGAAGATCTCATTTCCTTGATCAGGGGATCCCAACCTCACCCAGACAGGGCCTCTCAACCCCCTCCAGAGAAAAGGCCTAGAACAGAGCCCCCCGAACCAGTTTCTACTGACTACTCCTCGGATGAGTCAGAAAATTCAAATCCTCCAGAAGGCCCTTATTCTCCATATGAGGATTCTGATGCAGAAGACTCCATTCCTTCTGCCTCTCCTCCTGAGGAATTTTCTTTTGGGGAAACCTTACATGCTATGAGAGAGCATTTTCAATGGCAGGGCCAGGATTTCTCAGATTCAAGGAAAAGGCTTAGGACCTTTTTACATTTACCACAGCATAGGCCTTTAGCCATTCCTCCAGTACTAACAGTTGTGGATGATGCATTTAATGATGCCTGTACTGCTCCTGACTCTCTTCCCCCGGCCCCTGCCAAACCCGACAGATATTACAGGGTCCCGGACACACACTTTCACTTGTATAAGGCTCCTATTGCAGATCCTGAAACCATTTCTCAGGGCCCCAAAGCTGTAGCAGCTGCCTCTGCCAAAACCCCTCCCTCTGAAAGAGAATCTAGAGCATTAGAGAGATGGGGTAAAAGTTTATACTTCTGCTACTCTTTCGCTAGGGCCTTAAACTGCCAATTCCACATGATCCAGTATCAGGAATTTTGTTAGACCAGCTAAATAAAAAACTGTCCTCTCCTGAACCAATAGACCGTAAGTCCCTTCAGGATTTGGTACATAACACTCAGCAGGTCAGTAATCATTCTTTAAAATGCGGCTGTGATGCACTGGAGGCTTCCTTTAGGTCAGCCATGACTGGAACCGTGATCAGAAGGCATGCATGGTTAAAAGAGCAAACCTTACCAGACCATGTCAAGTTAAGGCTCCTAGATGCTCCCATGGAGAAACAAAGTTTGTTTGGCTCCCCTGCACAGCAAGTGCTAAAGAAGGTGGAAGAAAAAGCAAAATCTGTTCAAACAGTCAAGGATTTCTTACAGGTCCAACCTCCGAGGTTTAGTAGAAATTGGCCTACGAAGACTTGGTCCTTTCCAGACACCTCCAGAGCACAGAGAGGCCGAAATGGGTGCCCAAGAAGCAGAGGTCAATCCAGAGGGACCTACAGGGGACGTCAGTGGCAGCCTAACAACCAGAGAAGTACTGCCACATCCAGCTACTACCACTTCAACAGGACAGACACAATGACTTGGCTCTGATACCGCCTACCAGGGAACAATTGGAAGCACCCTTAGGCGGGAAGCTAGCCTTATTTTCCGTAAACTGGCATTACATTACAGGAGACAAATGGATTTTACAGACAATAGACAAAGGCTACAGGTTTCACTTCTACACACTACCAAAAAAGAGAGGAATGCCAAACCTTCCACCAAACCAAAGAACAAACGCTCTAGGACAAATCAAACACTTACTAAGAATGAGAGCTATAGAAAAGGTACCACCTATGGAACAAGGGCAAGGATTTTACTCCAGACTTTTCCTGGTACCAAGAAAAGAAAACCAATGGAGGCCTATTCTCGACCTGTCCGCTCTGAACACATATCTCATTGTTCCAAAATTCAAAATGCTGACCCTACAGCAACTTCTTCCCATGCTGGGCAAGGAGTCTTGGCTGGTGACTCTAGATCTCAAGGAGGCATACCTGCACGTCCCTATACGACCAGATTGCAGGATACCTCAGATTTCTTGCAGGATCAGAGCATTATCAATTCTCAGCATTGCCCTTTGGCTTATCTACTGCGCCCAGAGTATTCACAAAATGCCTGGCATCAGTAATTGCTCATTGCAGGCTTCAGGGAATTCAGATTTATCCATACCTGGACGACTGCCTGATACAAGCGGACAACAAGACCAAATTAACACAAGATTTGGAAAAAGTTATGCAACTACTACAAGCCCTGGGATTCACAGTCAACATGAAAAAGTCAAGACTGTTGCCATCCCAGAGGATAACATTCTTGGGTGCAGAATTGGACACTTCAAATCAGATGGCTTTTCTCACAGCAGAAAAACAAAAGCAACTACCACTCTATTTCAGGGCATTGACAACACAGAACCAGCTTACAGCAAGGAAAGTCCTGCAAGCCCTGGGTTACATGGCATCCTGCATAATATTGGTTCCACATGCCAGGCTGCATATGAGGAAGTTGCAATGGTACCTAAGGAATATATGGTCTCAACACAAGCACAGCCTAGAAGTTCAGATTCCAATAATTCCATGCCTGAAGCAAGAATTCCTGTGGTGGGCTCAGGCCTGTCTGTTGAACAGAGGACTGCCCTTCCACAAACCTCACCCAAGCCAGACTATCACCACGGACGCCTCGGACCTAGGCTGGGGGGCACACATGGTGGACAAGTGTATACAAGGCCTATGGACACAAGACCAGCTGAACCTGCACATAAATCAAAAAGAGATGCTGGCAGTCAAACAGGCAATCCAGACATTCAGACCGTTTCTTCAACAGGGTCATTTGCTGATAAGGACGGACAACACCACAGTCATGTGGTATGTCAACAAACAAGGAGGCACACATTCATATCCTCTATGCCGGATGGCAATGGACCTGTGGAATGTAGCCCTGAACCTCAACATTCAGCTACAGGCCATATTTGTGCCAGGAAAAGAAAATATACTAGCAGACACCTTAAGCAAAACTACCACGGATGCCCACGAATGGATGCTGCATCCAGACATCTTCAAATCCATTACAAAGAAATGGGGACTACCAGAAATAGACCTGTTCGCATCCCCACACAACCACCAATTGAGGAAATTCTGCACAAGGACATCCCACCCACTAGCTTGGAAGGTGGACTCCCTCTCCTTCAGTTGGGAAAACCTGACAGCATATGCATTCCCACCTCTTCCTTTGATGCACAAAGTGCTGCTGAAGATCAAAGAAGATCGACCAAGGATCATCCTGATAGCTCCAGACTGGCCGAGGCAGCATTGGTACCCGCTACTGAGGAGTATGGCTCGGTCACATGCATGGCCTCTTCCTCTAGTTCCTTTACTGCTAACACAGAACAACTTCAAGATCCTACACCCAAACTTGAAAACACTACAGCTGGCCGCCTGGAATATTATATAAAACAAAATAACCCAGATTTATCCCAGAGGGTTAAAGACATTATACTGGAGGCTCGCAGACCCTCCACAAGGAAGACTTACTCAGCCAAATGGAAAAGATACCTCATTTGGAGTACGGCAAAAGGAGAAAGTGTATCATTACCAAACATAGCTAACATCCTGGAATACTTAGCAGACCTTTTCCACAATGGCCTGTCTTACTCTTCCATTAAGATTCATGCATCAGCAATTTCAGCAAAATACAACATGGATCCTCCAGTCTTCTCTCATCCTCTACTCAGGCAGTTTCTGAGAGGAATTAAAAATGTAAAGCCTCCAAGGAAGCCACCTTTGCCTACATGGGACCTCAACTTTGTCCTGGAAAAGTTAACACTTCCCCCTTTCGAGCCAGCAGCAACAGCAGAGTTACAGTTCTTATCATGGAAAACTGCTTTCCTGCTTGCAATCACTTCAGCAAGAAGGGTTTCTGAATTACAGGCATTAATGGCAGTACAGCCCTTCCTTATCTTCCACCAGGATAGAGTATCCTTGAGAACCAACCCTACTTTTATGCCGAAGGTGGTCTCCAGGGTATCATTGAACCAAGCAATACATCTACCAACATTCTTCCCCAACCCACAGAACAGAGGGGAAAGACTACTACATACCTTGGATGTGCACAGACAATTGCGCTACTATCTGGACAGAACCAAGAACAATAGAAAAACTGACCAGCTTCTGGTAGCATATGCAACAGGAATGGAAGGAAAAGCAATTTCAAAACAGACAATCTCAAAATGGATAGGAAATTGCATTAGATTTTGTTACTCCTTTCATGGAAAGACAACTCCAGAAAACATCAGGCCTCACTCCACAAGAGCTACAGCCACTACTACAGCTTTCTTACGAGGAGTGGCTACCAAAGACATTCTAGAGGCTGCTACTTGGAGCTCCGTGCATACATTTGCCAAGCATTATAATCTACCTTTATACTCCAGATCCCGAGCAGGTTTTGCAACTGCTGTTTTGCAAGGGATCTTAACTACACCATAATCATTTTAGTGCCTCCTCCCCCAGTTTGGCTATGGTATTCTACCCATATGTTAGGACTGCAGATGCATCCTTGAAGGACATAGTACAGTTTTGTACCTACCATAAATGTAGATGTCCGAGAGGTATGCATCTGCAGTCAGGATTACCCACCCTCCTTCCCCTCTGTGGTACTCCAAGGGTATTTGCCCATCTTGTAGCTAGCTGGGGGAATCTATTATGGTGTATTTGTTGTATATATGTATATACATGTTATTTTTGTTTGCTCTCTACTGTTTGGAATCATTTGCATTTATCCAAATTTAGCCTTCCTAGAAGGCTCCTGGCATCTGGGGCAAGAAACACTGAGGAAAATGGCGTCTGCTGATGCCTTTATACCCAATTCGCAGCAGCTATGACGTCGGGTGAAGTGCGACATCAGCTGAGGCCAGACCCAGACTTTGGAATCCGGCCGACCGAAGGGCTGCCTGAGGCAGGACAACCCATATGTTAGGACTGCAGATGCATACCTCTCGGACATCTACATTTATGGTAGGTACAAAACTGTACTTTTCCAGCTTTTGTGTTAAGTGCACGCACAAATGTTTAGCAGGTTGATCCTTTATACAGTTTTGTCATCTTCATTAGAACCAATGTCACATTTTACAACACTTTGAGTTAATGAAAATCCTCTAAAAAAAAAAAAGAAAAGAAAAACACCCACACCCAGAATACCCCTATTAACTTAAAACAAACACAAAATTGTGTACATCTTCAAATAATGAAATTTAACCCTCATGATAGGAACAGCTGTCCCAAACTGAGAGCTGCAACCACAGGTATTAACTAAGGTTATCCATACCAACGCACATGTTACCGCCTGTACTCCTACTTATACTAATTTTTGTCTGTACTTGTCTTGTCTTTATTCCCCTCAAAAAATGTGAAAACAACTTGTATGCTTATAGAAAATATTGTTAGCCTTAAGGAAAGAGTGTACAGGCTAGCTCTAAATTATATATTGTTCTCTTAAATGTATTTAATGTATTTAGTTACTAGAAAGGTTGCTCTTTCTCTCATTCACTTCCAGTAATTTCAAGCTTTATTTTTTTTAACTGCTTGCCTTTGCACCTTTTAATTTCATGCTTCTGTCAGTAAACCGTGTCCAGTCCTCTTTATTTACTGCCTTCACCTTTCGTCATCTCATTTCCATGGAAACATTAGAATAGAATGTTACTTCTTAGCTCACACCAACCATTTATTTGCCAAGTGAAACTATTTATATTTTGGAATCTCATTTTTAAAACCCACTTGCTTAGACAAAATATTTACTCTTTGATTAAGCCAGGGGCATTAATCCAGACATTCACTTATGCAAAAGTAACTTTAGTTTCTTTATCACATACAACAGTCACTGAAAATGCTTTACTATATAACATGCTTTTTATATAATGAAATGTTTTAAATACTTTTTAAGAACATTTTTTACCTGTAGCTACTTTTTTTTCCTTTTAGTGCCCTTCCAAACATTAATGACATGAAGTGGGGTATATCCCTGTCAGTCCCTCCAGTCATTCTCAGACATGTTTTCTTATAAAGTCATATTTTACAAATGAGAGTAATAACTTTATCGTCTCACATTTATTCATTAATTTCAGTGTTGCTGGTTGTCTTCTTGTTCATCTCCATCTCCTACCTCAAGATACTGCCGGATAAAGTCCATGGTACTCTAGAATCTTCGAGTTAGCTCCTCTGCTTTTTTCTGCATCTCAAGCATTTTCCTTTGCAACATTTGAAAAGATTGAACTGTCTGGCTTATTGTATGAGCTTTATTAGAAGAATGAGAAGCAGAGTTTCCTCCTGTTTGATGACCTACTTTTTATTGGACAAACGTTTTTGTGTCTCCTACCGTGATACAAGGAAAATAATGCCAGCCCAGATATCTTGAATTTTGTAAATAATTATATGTCATTTGAGAATATTAATATAACTTGCATAGAAATGTAACAAAATGAGACACTGCCAGCCCAGCTATCTGGAATTTTGTAAATAATTCTCTGTCATTTGTGAATATTGATATGATTTATACAGATCTGTGTGTTATGTAATGAGCCAAAATGTAACCACAGCATGCTCTGCTGGCTTAGAACAGAAGTGTATATAAACTGTCTTGTGCAAATGTATGTTTTAATAGTAGAAACTGGAACATACGGAGTTAACTTGCAAAACATCAAGAAAATAAGTTGAAATTGAAGTGTTTTACGCTGTGTCATAAAAGTTAGTTTCAATGCAGCAAGGAGACTGGATGTCTAGAACTAGGGTGCCTTCTGCCTTGTTTTGTAAGTGTTTTTTAATTTTATGTTTTCTAGCAAATGTAAACATCTGAATGCTATGCATTTTTCACTCACATATGTTAAATGTTGGGCACTGACGGTTTGGCCTGAGAACTGAATGACGGGTGACAAAAATTGATGTCATCCAAGCTAACCCAGAAGTGATATTTGATATTAATTTAAGAACACTCTTGGAGAGAGACTGGGCATTTTATATTTTGTCTTTGACGCATGAACATCCACTCATCATCATCATCTGCACTTGCCTGTCTATAACAAGATTTAGGTCATAGTGTATCTCTTTTAGATATCTATAAAAATATAGTAAAGATTAGTTTGGATATTTTCTGTATTTATGTGAGACTGTCCTGCATTATTGTTTTAAATACTTCCTGTGATTTTGAACTCTGAAGTAACTGTGTCTGTGTACTGAGTATTATCTTGTTCTTCTATTATTTATTATTAAATATGTTTAAACCTATCTTTGTGGCTGATATTTGTGAGACATATTTATGCTCTTCGAGTACTTGCATATTTATTTATTTTACATTTGTTGACTGGGATAGTCCGACTGGATATATGTCTATTTTCAGCGGAGGCCCAGGGAGAAAAGCTCCAAAATAATAATACACATTGAACATTTAGTAAATGCTAGTTTCAAGCAGATTACAGTCATAAGCAATACCAGCATTTAACACATGTAGTACTAACCTATTATAAAACACTTTATAAAACATAACATTATTTTCGAAGTTATATATACATAACATTGCATTCAGGCATAAGACACATCAGTTATACAATTGACCCTTCCTGAAATGGTGTGGTAGAAAAAAGAGGTCACCAGTCGCACTTAGTGCAAGGACATAACCAATGAGTTTTGAAGTATTTCTTGAGTTTGAGGGTTCTAGGGTCAAGTCATCTGGGAGTCTGTTTCATGTTTTTCCAACAAAGTTGGCAAACAGAGTCCCCAGCTGAGTCGTTGGATTTGTATCTTTGAACTAGGAGTCTAGTGGATGGTCACAGTGGCCGGGTGCTGGTGTAGGGGCTGATAATATTTTTTAGTGCAGGTGTATTTTCTGGTTGGTAAAGGTCTTTATATGCCACTGTTAGCTGGTTGAAGTGCAGTAGGCTAGGCAGTACAAGCCATCCTAGGCGATTTAGGTTGTGACAGTGGTGTGTCTGGTAGGCTGTGCCAGTAGGAAATCTGGCAATGTGGTTATAGCAGGATGATAGTTTATTAAGATCTGTTTTGTTTAAGTTCGAGAATAGAGGTGAGACGTAGAGAAGAGTTGATAGTAGATGGGAATGGGCAAGTTTAGTTCTAGCAAGTGGGGTAAGGAAAGGTTTGATTCTGTAAAGAGAGACAAGTTTTTAATTAATGGTTTTGATAGTTTGATTGATATACACATCTAACTTCAGGTTATCAGCTATGGCACCCAGTAGTTTAGTTTGGGCTTCTGGGAAGATGATAGCGCCATTGTTAGCGGTTATGTTGAAGGATGGCAGTGGGTTCCTGGATGTGGGGGAGAAGAGGAGCAGCTTAGTTTAGTTGGGGTTTAGGATTAGATGTTGACTGGAGAGCCATTTTTCCACTGTATTAAAGGTATTTTGGGTTAATGTGAATAAAGTAGCTGGTGAGGTGTCAGAACAAGTCAAGGTGGAGACATCTGCATATTGAATGCAGGTAGCCTCTGGGACGACTGAATGAAGGTCGTCGATAAAGATGGAGAAAAGAAGGGGTCCTAGTATCAAGCCCTGGGGGACTCCTAATGTGATGGGTAGGCGAGATGACAGCTTGTCCTGCCATAGGACTGCCTGTTGCCTGCCCTGCAGGTAGGATTGAAACCATTGAAGTGCATGGTTGTTTAAGGAGAAGGCCTTCAATGTATTTGTAAGCATTTTGTGGTCAACCATGTCAAAAGCTTTGGATAGATCTAGAGAGAGTGCTGAGGATAGTTTGTTATTATTGCGGTTGTGGTTAATGACGTTAGAGAGGAGGGCAGAAGTAGTACTGTGGTGTGGCGTAAAGTCATGCTGAAAGTTGGATAACAGCTTGTTCTTTGTGAGGTAGTGCATGAGTTATATGTGAACACACTTCTCCATAATTTTAGCAAGAGGTGACAGAATAGCTATGGGTCTAAAGTTTGACAGTTCAGTGGAACCGCCTCCTTTATGGAGCGGTATGACATGGGAGATTTGCCATGTAGTGGGTACAGTAGCTTCAGATATAGCTCTGTTGATCAAGATTGAGATGGGGTATGCTATGGTGTCAGCAGCCTTTTGCAGATAGTCTGCTGGGCGGAGGTCGGCACCCAGGGTGGTGGGTCTTAGTTTTTTAAGTAGGGCATGAATAAGTTGAGTAGGAACAGGTTGGAAGGTAAAGTGTGGGTACTGGGTGTGGCTGCATTAGAATTAGAGCCATTGGAAGATAGTTGGCTGGCTAGAGACTGGATAGTCCCTGTGAAGAAGCTGTTGAAATTATTAGCAATATCTACTGGGGATTATGTATGTATTTGTATATGTATTTGGTGACACCATACAGGCCACTCCTAATAGCCTGTCGCTTGGTCAAAACTGTTTAGCTCAGTACATAACATAAAGTTCTGTATAAATCATATCAATATTAACAAATGACATATAATTATTTACAGATTTCCAACTAGCTGTGCTGGCAGTATTTCCCTTGTGCCACACCTACTCAGGGGCGGCTCGTGGCATTGGGCTGCCGGACTGCAGCCCCCTCAAAATAAAAAGTAGAAAGAAAAATAAAATAAAATTTATTTTTTGAAATTCGCGGACTTCGCGCATGCGCAGTAGTCCCGACTACTGTCGGTCTATGCGCATGCTCAAGGCAGTCCGGCAGTCCCCATAGGGGGACACAAGGAGACGTCTGTGCACTTTTAAAGTGCACAGACTCGCCAGGATTATGGGTCGCGTCCGGACTGCAAGAGCAGCAGCAGGACTCGGGAAGGAGCATTAGGATCTCGTCGGGCTTTCCTTGGGATCTCGCGGGTCTTGCACTATTGCGCGGGAAGGATGTACGTTAGCTGGATATATTCAGGTAAGTGTATGGTGCTTTTTACCTTTAATTTACAATGTTTATTTGTGTGTGTATGGTGCTTTTTGCCTTTATTTGTGTGTATGGTGCTTATGCTTTACTGGAGTGAGTTTGTGTATGGTGCTTATGCTTTACTGGAGTGAGTTTGTGTATGGTGCTCATGCTTTACTGGAGAGTGCGTGTGTGTGGTGCTTATGCTTTACTGGAGTGTGTGTGTGTGTGTGTGTGTGTGTGTGTGTGTGTGTGTGTGTGTGTGTGTGTGTGTGTGTGTGTAAATGCCCCAGGTGCTTATGGTGGTGTGGTAGGGAATACCTCGGCTTGAACCCTGTACCCTGTATGCAGGTGTTAAAGACTTGAGTTCCCTACCCACCACCATTTGTAAAAAAAATTCAGATTTTTGCCTCATATTCGATCTGATCTGTTCCTCATAATATCTGTGGTTTGTAAATGTTGCAATGCTTGATATTTGATGGTGTAGTAGTAGCATTGTTGCCTCACAGCTGCAGGTTCTTGGGTTTGATTCTTGGCTGGGGTTCCTTCTTTGTGGGGTCTGTATATTCTCCGTGTGTTTGTGTGGGTTTGCTTTTGTGTCCTCCCATGTTACAAAGACATGTCTGCATTATTTCTTCCTGGGCCTCTGCTGAAAATTGTTTATTTGTTCCAAGTCAGACTGTCCTGATTAAAAAATGTTAAATAAAATTGACAGGCATTTGAATTTCAGACTTAAGGGTTTCTGAATGTTTAATTCCTTGCATATTTGATGGTGCAGTGGTAGTATTGTTGCCTCACAGCTATAGGTTTTCTGGTTTGATTCTTGGTTGGGGTGGCTTCTGTGTGGAGTCTGCATCTCCTGCCTGTGTTTGTGTGGATTTGCTCTGGTGCCCTGCCATTTTACAAAGACGTGTCTGCAGTTTTAATCCCTGTGTCTCTGCTGAAAATTGTTTTTGTTCTGTCCGCAGTAAAATTGACAGGCATTTGAATTTCAGACTTCAGGTTTCTGAATGTTTAATTCCTTGCATAATTGATGGTGCAGTGATAGTATTGTTGCCTCACAGCTATAGGTTTTCTGGTTTGATTCTTGGTTGGGGTGGCTTCTGTCTGCATCTCCTCCCTGTATTTGTGTGGATTTGCTCTGGTGCCCTGCCATTTTACAAAGACGTGTCTGCAGTATTAATCCCTGCGTCTCTGCTGAAAATTGTTTTGTTCTGTCCGCAGTAAAATTGACAGGCATTTGAATTTCAGACTTCAGGTTTCTGAATGTTTAATTCCTTGCATAATTGATGGTGCAGTGGTAGTATTGTTGCCTCACAGCTATAGGTTTTCTGGTTTGATTCTTGGTTGGGGTGGCTTCTGTGTGGAGTCTGCATCTCCTCCCTGTGTTTGTGTGGATTTGCTCTGGTGCCCTGCCATTTTACAAAGACGTGTCTGCAGTTTTAATCCCTGCCTCTCTGAAAATTGTTTTTGTTCTGTCCGCAGTAAAATTGACCGGCATTTGAATTTCCAACTTCATGTTCTTCAGAATACATAGTAGCACAACCTTTTTTTTTAGCAATTTTCGAAGTTTATAAGATGAATATTTTAAATTTGTCCCTATTTTTGGGACTGTATTCCCCCATTATTGGCTTTGTCCAGGTTTTTGTGCTAAGGTTGACAGCTATGGCAAGAACTGAATTCACTGAATATGTTTGAGGGCTGTATTCCCTCATTACTGGGTTTGTCCAGGTGTTTTGTACTAAGAGGTTGACAGCTATGGTGAGAACTGAATTCACTAAATGATAGCCATTTAAGTTTCAGTCTTCCTCTCTTTACAAAGCAGCTGATGTGGCGAGTGGTATGTTACTCTGACTGTTTTTGCTCAGGGACCTTGGCAGTAAAATATATGGTGGCAACCAACATTTTATTCTGGCAACTTTCCAAGATTATACAAGCAATGTTTAATGTGTCCCTGTTTTGGGCTTTTGACCCCCAATACATTTTGGCTTTTTCCAGTTTTCTTGAGCTGCGAAGTTGAGATGCAGTTGAGTATTGAGTAGATTTTACAAGGAACTGAGAGCTGCAGGGGAATCGAAGTTTAATGCTTTGCCAAGTTAATACTATAGCACAACAGGCTGTGTACTTGCTTTTGATGCAGAAGGTTGTGGGTTCTACTCCCACAAAGGGTAGATACTGCCGTACTGAGAATGTTCTCCTTGGTGAAGATACTAACTATGAGTTCGTTATCAGTTTGCCATCCATTTCCTCTTGCAATATTATTACTAGCTTATCATTTTTTTAATGTAATATAGGCAATTTATTCCTGAGGGGCAACAGACACTTTATTTTTCGATGAAACCATGAAATATAAAGGTGATTGCTAGCAGCAACCGCTTCATTAGTTACAGATTTCTTTAATGTGGAATTATTTAGATGACTGACTTCAGAGATTGTGCATATTTACTGATAATGGACTGTAGAATTGTGCATATTTACTGATAAAGGTGGACTGTAGAATTGTGCATATTTACTGATAATGGTGGACTGTGGAATTGTGCATATTAACTAATAATGGTGGACTGTAGAATTGTGTATATTTACTAATAATGGTGGACTGTGGAAGTCTGAGTAGACATTTTTATGATAAATGTTCTCAACTGGGCAGTTTTGCCATTATGGGTGCATATGGTTTGTTTCATTGCTTACTGGAAAAATGTTCAAAACAAATTTAAAACACCCTGTAACAAGTGTACTGTATTGTACAAGGAATATAATTTTAGTACAATGAGGAAGGTGTATCAAAGAGCACATGTATGTTTCATATGCAAGGAGCCTATGATTCAAAACAGCCCAAAATTAATCTTTATCTGCCACTGGCAAAATGTATTTTCTTTGAATGTGGGTTTCAATGCTGTTTCAATGAATGTGAGTTTCAAGGGCAGAGAAGTTTTAATGCTAAGTTTTCATTGTGAGACTGCATTGCTTTGTTTAACAGATGACTTAGTGTTTGTGCTGTAAAATACAAAATAAAACTTTCAAATGAAGTCCAACTCATCATAGAAGTAAAGCAGTATGCACATTAGTGTTTATGGTAAATGGAGTGAAATAGCCAAGTATAATGGTTCATTGGAATGGCTGCAGAGGCTCCATTCAACCATTATTTTGTCACCCGGGGGAGGGCAGCAAACTCAGACAGGCCCAGCTGAACTATACCTCCCAACTGTCCAGATTTTCAAAGAATGAATAGATTTTTGCTTCTTATTTTTGGTTTGTTGTTCATAAAATTTGTAGTTTTAATTCCTAAATGATTTGCCAGAAGTCACTCTAAGTTTCAGACTTCATAACCTTCAGAAAAATGCATGTTAAAGTAAGAGCTGTTCTATCAACTGTCTCAATTTATACAAGAGCAATTTTAGTACTGTTTATATGTGCCCCAATATATTTGGCCTTGTTCAGATTTACTGCATTAACAGGTTGAGAGGTACATGCAAATAAATTGCTTTATAGAATTAGGCATAGCCAACCTCTCAACTGTCCCCAATTTTTGGCTCAAAATGTTGCTCTTCCCCCTTATAATCCCTCCAAAAATAGCAGTTTTGGAAGAAAACATGGAGGGTTTACAATTAAGAAATAACTGTAATAATCAAAGTTATAGATTACTTGAAATGCATGTAGATTCTTTTATATTTTGTCAGCCGCTCAAGGTAGCAGTACTAATATTAAAGTGTCCCTTCTTTGACAGGTAGCAGCTGTATTGTGTGTCTATTTTATATTTTTGCATCACGTGTTTGTCAATTTTTCATAAAATTGTGTTTTTGGCAAATTAGTGACATCACTAAAGACTGAAGTTAGAAAATGACAGACATTTGAGTTTCAGATTTTATACCCTTCAGAAAATTCATACTAATGCAAGACCTATTCTATTATCTTTCTAAGTTTATTAGAGCAATATTTAAAAATTGTCCTTATTGTTGGGCCTTTGTCCCACTTCTGTGTATGGCTTTGTCCAGATTTCTTGCTCTTGAGGTTGAGAGGTATGACAAATGTGTCAGGGCCATCACAGTCAGCCAGAGAGATTTCAAATTGTGACATGCTTGTTGCACCCCACTCCCCATGTAGTGACTCTGGATGTGTCCAAGCAAGGCAAGGAGTAGTTGTATCTACCTTGGATGGGGAGGACACACTGCATAAGTACTACAGTGGCTTTTCATCTGTCCTTGATTTTGCAGAATGGTCTGGTTTCTGTCATATTTTTGTACTGTTGATTTATGCTTATTACTCAAAGTGCCTGTTGCTCTGTGTTTTTAAGTAGCAATGCTTTAATGACCATAAGGTAAGCTTGTCTGAGATCGTAAGATGCAAGTAAGCTTTAATAAGCATACTGTTAAAGAATTGCCAACATTGAAAGCCTTTCTGTTGTTGCCATGCAGAGAATACTTGACTAGATAATGTATAAGCCTTGGGTATTAAAGGACAGGATTCCATTATTTTAAAAAGCTCATTACACTTGTTGCAGACTTCCAGTCATCTCTACAGACTTTACCCGCAAACTAAACAGAATGCCAATCATGTGTGGTCCATAACCTGTACAGTAATCCTTTAAGCAATGTATCTTGAGCTTGTTTCTTGTTTGCTTTTCATTTTTTACTTTTATCATGTTTTCCCCATGAAACAAGTTGTCAGGCAGCAGGTCTTTTTTGGATAAGAAACATTTTTACAAGTGGGGCATCACATAGATTTCTACTTTCAGCATGTTACTTGGTACTTTAATAAAGCTGAATATATTATAATTAGGACTGCAGTGCAAGGAGAAGTGGTTTGAGTTGAGTGCTTCTGGTTTTTCTTATACTTGATTTTGACTGGCATTCCAGTAATGTATTTAAAAAGTAATTTATTTTTTCATGCCTCACAACCTTTTGTTTCCATCTAGATATTAAGTAAGCTGTCATGCAGCCAATGCATTGAAATATTTTTATTCTTCTACACTTATTTTTGTCTTGATTGGACTTTCATAATGATGGTTTGCCACCCAGGGCAGCGTATTTAATTAAAGTTATTTTTTTGTGGTTTTGTGCATAGCTCCTCCCCTTTCTTGTTGACCACACCCCCTCCCCTTGACCCCACCCATTCAGCTGTCTCCTGCAGCCCCCCTGTGATTTGAAGTCACCAGCCGCCACTGCCTCTTTTGCATCAAAATTGACTTTGATTCTTCATGAAAAATATTGTGAAAACAGTTAGTTACACCTGCTTGAATCTCTCACCTGCCTCTTGACATTCCTTGACTGCTGGGATAAATTTCCTTCTCTTCTACCTTGTGTACAGTGAATAATCATTTCCACAAACACTCTGTAGCTTTTAATACTTTGCCCTCCTGCCACAGTTTTGTCAGGATCAGCTCTTTCTTCTGGTGTGCTTGCATCTTTACTAATGCAGGTAATGGCTGCTTTCTAATGGCCAGGTTTGGAGCAGTGGAGTACCAGTCCAGTTACTTATTTGTGCTTTCATAAAATGTATATAGTCTGATGTCCTTCTACTTTTTTATGGCCAGTTTGAAAACTGAATTGATCTCTACGTGCTTCTGTGATCTGTTACAGGTGCACGCATGGTAGTAGTGTGCAACACACGTGCTTGCTGCCACTTGCCTGAAAAAGCAGGTGCTCAAAATCCCACTAGCCTGATTTCCCATTTCTATGTAATTCTTCGAACACCTGACCCTAAAAAACTGCATGGCCATACCAGAACTTAGTGTAACTCTAAAACTTCACCCAGTTCCCAACCAGAGTCCTTGCTTTCTTACCCTAAACCTCCACCCCTCACTCACTAACCCTAAAGTCTCTGATAGCTGACTAACCCTAAAACTCTCTTACTCAGTAACAAGCCAAAAATCCCACTTTTACTCCCTCCTCATGACTGCTTGTCTAAATTCGTACTCTAGTTCAAGTGAGCAGCAGTCTACATGAGCTACAAGGAGATTGAGTCCCTGGCTTTGGGACAGTGTTTTTCGAGTGCTTGAGACATGAGCATCTTTAGTGTTCCCGGTTTTCATGATATTTGTGCTTTAGAATTACCTATAAGAAATACTTACTTTAAGGAATTTTTACATCAGTGGAAACGTTAACTTGTAAGACTGGCATAGATTCTCCGTTATTAATTGATTATGATCATTCCCCTATGCATATCTTGAATGATAAAAAAAGCCGTTCAAGCTCCAGCTTTGGTGCAAGAGATGGCTTCCAGTAATTTAGAGGAAAAAATAATTTAGATATGCTCAGAGCTAATTAAAATAAATGAAACTTTGAAGGAGTATATCAACTCAAAAAAAGGCTAGAAAAAATGGAAGAGGCTTTAAATAGCTATTCAGATGAGCTGATAAAACTGCAGAAATAAGAGGTTGAAATGAAAAAAAGGCTGGCTATGAGACTGCTCAAGAAGAACTTTTTCAAAAATGGTAGAGTTAGAGGGCATAACCTGCAGAGAAAACCTGACATTTCCTGCTGTACCCGAGAAACTGGAAGGAAAGTACAATTTTGTAAAATTGTACCATAACTGGAGATGTCCTTTTCACAGTTGCAGTACTCATAACCTATGGGTTCTCCTACCAAGGATAGCCCACTGTCTGGCCAATGAACCAAAGCCTTTACTTCCTCCTAGTGTTTTGCATCAGTTATTCCCTGCATATGTGTGGTGATGTACAAACACTTTGTACCCTGAACTGATGTGCCCCAGGAGAACTAGAGGCACCCAAGTAGAAAGGAGGAGAATGTGCATGTCCAGAGGGAAAAAGAAACAGCAGAGAGAGTCAAAGACCCCTTGGCCAACAAACAGTTCCCATCAGAAGAAAGAAAACAAAGGGACAGGAGGGAGGGACTGAAATACTGCAACAGTGAAAAGGCATCTACTGCTATGGTAAGATTTGACACAACTGTACTGTGTCTTATTCACTGTTGTAGTATTCATAACCAAAGGTACTGAAAAGTATGGGAGGAAGGTACACAACAGCCCTCCATAAGCCCTTGAAGAATAGCCCTGGAAAATCCTGCCTTGGCTCTGGAAATAACATCCAGCTGGTAAGACTTAGTAAAAGTGTGGGTATAGAACCACATGGGTAGCTTCACGGATTGATTTTGTATCTAAACTCGTGAAGAAAGCTCCAGAAGAGGCCACTGCTCTCATAGAATGAGCCCCAACTGAAGCAGAAAGCTGTTTCCATGAAAGGAATAGCAAAAAGTGACATTAGAAATCCAGAAGGAGTTGGCTTGCTTAGAAACCACCAAACCCAATGTCCTGGTATGGAAGGAAACAAAAAGCTGCTCAGATTTCTGGATAACATTTGCCTAATCTAAATAATACCGGCGCTGTCTATGAAGATCCAAGGTGTGAAGAACCTTTTCACTGGCAGATTTTGGAGAAGGAAAAAAAGGAAGGAAGCTGGACAGACTAAGGGAGAACTCTTTTATCACCATGGGCATAAATGAATGATTAGTACATAGAGAGAGAGAGACACCCTGTCCATATGAAAAATCTAAAAGGAGGGAAAACCCTGAGAGCCTGAAGTTCAGAAACTCTTTTGGTTGATGTAAGGGCAACTAACAAAACAGTCTCTTCCAGATGGAGTGTTGCAAAGAGGAGAAGGAGGAGGCAGGCTTAAAAGGAGACCAAGTTAGTTTTTCAAGAACAAAACTAAGGTTCCAAGTGGGAGAAATAGGTTTTCCTGCAGGTCTAATATGAAGAATTCCTTTAAGGAATCATTTCACCTCTAAACAAGAGGCAAAAAGGTGAGTTCAAAGGCAGACGAGCAGAATTTGCTGACATGTGAGCTTTAACTTCAGATATGCTAAGCCAGCAGTTAACAGTGCACACAATTAAGAAAGGACCAAGGGGGACCTTTACTGAAAAGAGATCCTGGTGGTGCTTCAGACGTCAGACATAAAATCTTTTCCATTTAATGTTTATAGAATTTTCTGGTAGTTGGTTTCCTGCAGAACCCAAAGCACATCTTCAAAAAGTGATGTCTAAATGGGATCTAAATCTTATCACTCTGTCAGTTGAAGAGTGTACAAGTGAAGGTGAATTAGACCCTTGTCCTGTTGAGAAGATCCAGCCAATGAGGTAACTTGTGGTAAGTGCTCCTGGCCAGGTGAAAGAGGAGGAGGAACCAGTGCTGTCTGGGACAAAAGAGTCACCAGCAAGTTTCTTGGAGAGTTCTTCCTGATTTTGAGCAGGACCCTGGGAAGAAGAGGAGGGTAAGCTTAGAGGAACATTCTCTTCCAAGTAATGGACATGGCATCCACCCTCCAAGTCAGAGGACTTGAGACTATGGCACAGAAGCAGGGAAGTTGCCTGTTCAGAGTAGAGGCAAAAAGATGCGCTTGAGGAATACCCTACTGATGTAATATGTCAAGAAACGCCTCTTTGTGAAGCATCCATTTGTGTGGTTCTGTTCTTGACCTGCTTGGGGGTCTGCCATTAAGTTGTGCTCTGAAGAGATGTACACTGACTAAAGGGTTACCTGATGACAGACTGCTAAATCCCAGGCCTGAAGTACCAGTCTGCAAAGAGGATAAGAACTTGTACTACCCTATATGTTGATATAGTTTCTGCTTTTTTTATTTTCTCCAAATCTTTTGGGTTTCTAATGCCATGACAGGAATGAACCCCATTCCCAAGTCAAAGTATGATTAAAGTTCATGAAATTAATATTGTTTCAATCTGGTCAACCAGAAGTGCTGTTCGGAGCACCCACGATGTACCCAGTAATGACGACTTCTGCAATTCATATGGAGTTACATGTACTGGTAGCATATCTAAATAAGATTTTAGATTCTTTTTTTATAAGATCCATTGATCTTACTACTATTGGAACTGTCTGGTTATCTTTCTTCCACATTGCTGTCGTTTCTGCTTGCAAATCCTGAAATTTTATTACTTTGTGTCTCTCTCTACGCAGATGCTGTAGTCTCTTCGTGTAGCGATTTCAATGGTCAGTGCTACTTTTTTTTTTTTTTTTTTCATGGATCACTATATCTGGTTTTCTCGCATCTGTATTTTGAACTGTTGGTAATGGGTGATCCCATGTGAAGTAGATTTTCTATGATGCTTTGTGGCTCGTTTCCAGTGTTTTTCAGCTACATCAGTATTATGTTTGCACAATCCCCAGTGCAACATTCTTGCCATATTATTATGCATTTCAGTATACAGTCGTCCTGCCATTAGTATATCACAACCAGCAACAGGTTGTCCAACTATTTTAAGTTCTGCTTTACAAAACCTACATTTGTCTGTTTCTCCCACATGTTCAGTGGACTTTGTAAACCAACATGTGTGTGTAGGCCACTGTCTTGGGCCGCCAATATTTACCTTTCATCTTTTGGTTTGAATTTGCCTCTCCTTAACCATTCCTGCATTCGATCCTGATCAACATGAGGTTCTTCCAGGAGTTTTTTTCTACTTACAACTATATTTATGCATTTCCACATTTTTCTTACCTTTTTTCATCTGATCCTTCACCTTATATTCTTTCTTTTGTTTTTTTTTGGCACATTCAGTTGCTGCCTGATTTTTATCTACTTCTGGTTTGATTTCCATTCCCACTTTACGTCAATATTCTTCTGCTTAGATGTAGAAGGGAAGTCATCTTAGATTTATTCTCCACATGTTTCAAAAATTTTACTATGTTTGGGTCTTATGAAGTCAGCAGATATGTATGCAGTCCCATGATTACAGATCTATGCATGTAATCAATTTCAAGGAGGCCCATACTTCTTTTGCAACAAGGAATGTATAATCTTGGTATGCATTGATTTTTATAAATCATTTTGATGAGCATGAAACATCCTTCTTGTTTTCCTGTCTAATCTACCCAACACCTTTTGGGGCCAGTCAGTCACTACAAAACTGTAAGTTAGGACAGGGAGAGCAAATTGTTTATAGCTTGAATTTTGTTCTTAGATGTTGACGTTGTTTCAGGATTAATTTAAGGCTTTTAAAACATTCCTTACTTAGTTTTATTCGCATCTGTTCATGTTTTATTGTTGATCCTTCATCAGTTCCCAAATATTTATACACACCCACTTTCTGAAGTTCTTTTATATCACATTCTTGTCGCAAACTGATGTTTTCCTAGTGCTGCAGCTTTCCTGCTATAAAGGTTGCTTTTCCACATTTATCAAGACCAAATGACATTCTTGTATCATCTGAGAAAGTTTTGACTACTTGCAGTTGTGCTTTCAGTTCCTCATCTGATGAGCTGTACAGTTTTAAATCGATTCAAATTGATATACCACGTGGCTTTGGTGTTGTCTGTAAAGACCTTTAAAGGGCCTGGAAACCAAAGAGAATGGAAGGCCCAAAGAGCAAGAATGAGCACCCTGATTTCTTTTATGTTGATGTGATCTGACCTCTGATAAAGGCCTGACCCTTCAGATTGCTAGAAGATGTCCCCCACCCCAGATTGGAAGCATCTGTGAATAGCCCCTGAATGGGGGTAGGAGTCTGAAAAGGCAATCCCCAGATTGATGGAGATCTGCTGAATCTAGCAATGCAGCTCAAGTTTGACAAGAAAGTCAGGGTGGTAATGCTTGAGCCAAACCGTCTTAAGGCATAATTGAAGTTTCCTCATATGAAGCTTGGCAAAGTGGAGCCTGGGAATGGTAGATGCCATTAATCCCAGGATTCTAAGAAATTTCCTTGCAGAAATGAGAGAAAGGGGAAGCAGAGACTGGAAGTAGGTTGTCTGAGACAAAGAAGGATTCTTGAGACTGATGGTGAATATCGTATCGTGTAGGAGCAGCATGGTGAACTTCAGATCCTACAAAATACTGGATTGGGAGAGAGTCTGAAGAAGCATTCCATCCAAATATGGGAACATATGGATTCCCGGCAGCCTGCAAAATGGTATGACAGAAGCCAGAGATTTGGTGAACACCCTTCAAGGCCATAGAAAGACAAAGCAGAGAACTGAAAATGAGAGGAAGAAACTGAGAAGCGTACCAACTTCCTGAAGAGAGGGTAAATTGAAATATGACGATGGATGTCCTTTTAGGTGTAGGGAGAAACGATAATCCTACGAGAGGAAACAGTCTGGAGGGAAAGCCTACAAAATGGAATCTTTAGAAAGATATTTAGAAAGGAAAGCCCTAGAATGGGTCTCTAGAAATGGAACATGTGTTTGAAACTTCTACAGTGAGAGCATTTGCTACTGAAATGACTTTTTCAGATTCTGGAAACGTATAAATTTGTACATGCATTATCTCTACAGGCAAATGTCATTGGTCAAACATTAAAACTTTAAGTAAAAGCTACAAAATGCATGCATTTGCAAACTCTGCCTAATACACAAGTTTTTTTTCCTAAAAACACATTTAAAATTGAGGTAATCACTCAATCCTGGTGTTTATACAGTCATCTGTCCTTGTTTTCCATGTGAACTCAGTGTACTCTTTTTTAGCATTACCCCCCCACAAATCTGTTTACACAACAAAGAATGCCTGGGTAGAGTATTGTTAACACTGACCACCTTTTTTGCATGAATGTGTTTGTAAATTCTCTGTTATAAAATTCTAGTCCTGTAACCTATCTAAAAAGCTTGGCAGTGCATGCATATAGCCACATAAACTACAAATCTAAACAGTGAAAATGACTTACCATTAGTAATACGTTCTGACTTGCTCACAAAGTGAAACTGACATTAATGGCGCCAACCACAGCTAAGCATGTCTCTTGTCTTGTTAGTAATATGCAACATTTTTCTATATATGAGGGATTAATATGTTTAATAAGCCTAGGGGCAGCCGTGGTGGTGCAGTGGTTAGCGTTGCCACCTCACAGCAAGAGGTTCTCCGGTTCGTTTCTCGGCTGGGGGTGCCTTCTGTGTGGAGTCTGCATGTCCGCCCTGTGGTCGCGTGGGTTTCCTCCTACATCCCAAAGTCATGCTGTAGGTGGATTGGACACACTAAATTGACCCTAGGCACGAGTGCGTGCATGTTTGTGCCTTCTGTGGAAGGTTGGGCACTGGGCTGGCAACTCGACACTGTAAAAAACTCCACTGCTAGTCATGAGCGGACAGGTGATCTGCTGTGGCAACCCCTAACTGGGAAAAGCTGAAAGAAGAAGAAGAATATGTTAAATAAGGCTAGATGCATGTGTAACAAGTGGGGTGAATGATTTCAGTTTTAAATGTGATTTAGGAAAAAAAGTTGATTTATGGATTAGGTATAGTTTATGGATGTACATGTGTACATATCTGTACTTAAATTTTAATGTTTGTCCAGTGGTTTGTTTGTATTGACTATGTCTATTGAAGTATTATGCATATCAGTTTTTTTATGCATACACACATGAAAATGTCATTTCATAGTCATGTCACTGATGAAAGTGCTTGTTAAGGGGGTTTTAAATTAACTTGAATTTATCAGTGGTTTAGGATAGTTTCGAGTATTTAGACTTTATGGTAGATTCCTTTGGGTCAGTAGGGATTCATACTGCATTCAAGCATACTATTTGTGGAGAAAATGGGTGGCTATGTCAGCAAACTATGTTAGAGTGAGGTGGAAAGGTATTGAAGACTAATGCACCTAGTAGTAGGTCTTTCAATTTTGGAAATGACCAAGAGGCTGAAAATATCTGCAAAACTAGGGCAAGGTAATTGTAATATTGAAATAAAAAGTGATTCCAGCCACGTTACTTTTGTTACTGTGAAAGATATGACTGTAAAAAAATGGTATGAGCAGATCCAACCATGGAAACCAACAAAGCAGTGATTAAACAACCAGGAGTCTTGAATCCAGTAGCTCTGGACCTTATTGTGTCAAGTCCTTGTAAGAGCAAGTTCCTTGCGGTTTGAGATTGTAACCAAGTAGAAGCTTACATTTGTAAAGCAGCTGCAGCTTCAGTTTGGGCATGCTTCAGTGGGCAAATGGCAGAAAACAAAGATCCTGACAGTGACTTCAGATAGTCTTGAGGTTTGCTTGAAGTATAGAGGATCTAATAATAGACCCACTGCCTTTGGCCTTTGAGTGCAGTGAGATGGTTGCTATGGACTTGAATATTGTACTTTGTACCATAATATAATCCAAGTTCATCTATCAGTTTATAAGTTTCAGTGCCAGAAATGTTATGAACATAACTATCAGAATTTGTCAAGAAATGTATTTTTTGTATGGTAAGCAAATGTGGTGCACTTCAGAAGCTGTTCGCTGGTGGTGCTGGAGAATTTAGTGATGTAATTAGAGATCTAGCAGAGAACTGTAGTATGTAAGCTATGACCACACTGGCATATAGTCTTCAGAGCAGATGGCTTTTACAAAGATGCAATTGGATATGAACATAAATAATGTGAAAATAAAAGCCAAGAGTGGGTGTGACGGGGAAAACTGCGCTAGATTGACTTCTGATGGCAAAAAATATTGTGCAGAATGTCTGTGGTTACTGTCTGTATTAGTTTGAGTTTTTTCAGAATGTATGTTGTAGATCCTTTCTGATTGTAAGTTGTTTGCTCTTGATGGGGCCACACTGAACACTGCAGTAGAAGATATTGCAGCACTGTGTGAGTTAGTGAAGGCATTTGCTGAAGCTGAATGTCCAGACAGAATTCTGAAACCACTACAGAAGAAACTTTGCACAGCAAATGTTAAGTTTGAAATATAAGGCAATGTATGCTACAGAAGAACTGAGTCATCAGAATGTAAAAGTGAGTTATAACTGGTAAGATGGATGTTCTTTGTGTTTCACTGTTGCAGTCATCACATTTGGGTTATCTGCTTGTAGCAGCCCTCAGTCGGCCTGATTATCAAAGTCTTGGGTCCTGCGTCACTTGGTATCTCATCTTCCATGACGTCAGGTAGTCAGGGGTATAAAGCATACAGCCGATGCCATTACATCAGTCTTTCTTGCCGTGCAGTGCCTGAAGCAGAAGCAGTTCGCAAGTGCCGGTCGGCCGACTCCTGAAATTTTTGTTTTTGAGTTTCAGAACCGAAGTCTTCAACTAAGCTAAGTAACCCATTGGGGAAACTTTTTCTTGCTCTAAACTAATGTCAGTAAAAGTTAATTGTATTTCTTGTGGAAAGCAAATACCTCATAAAGATTTTCATTCGTACTGCATTCCTTGCTTAGGCCCTGACCACGACGTACCTCGCTGTCAGTTTTGTACCTTATTTAAACAACGAACTATTCATCATTGGCTTATTTACACTTCTAAACATTTCGGTACTCTGTTCAATTATCCAGATATGGCTTCGGTAAGCCACCCGACTACCGACCTTCCGAAAAAACGCAAAGATAAAGACAGAGACATATCGCATAGGTCCAAAGCTGCCGACGACACTTCTCCTAAGCTAGTCACCAGTTCGGCGGTACTCAGGTGCTTTTGCAGCCCCTGATACCCGCTACTTCAGATTTGCAGGCCTCTACTGAGACCCATTCTTAGGCCGGTATGCCGCGAGATGCTTCAACTGTGGAACCTGCGGATGTCTCTACCTTGGATAGGTCCGGAGCCGCTGTGCAGGCACTGGCTTCTGAGGGTGTATTCAGGCCTACTGAGTTGCATATTAAACCAATGGCATCTTCTTCTTCAAGGCCTAAAACTTGATCCATGCCTAGAAAACCGACGCTCAGACCGCATGGTCAGGCCCCTATGCCTAAACAACAAATGATAAGAATGGCTGAAGACCTTATTACTCTAATCAGGGGAAGCCACCCTTCCCCCTCCAAAAGACCTAGGACTGCGTTTCCTTATGATTATTCTGATCAGGACTCTGAAATTTCTGTTTCCTCTGATGACCAGGATTTATCGTTATCTACCTATGAGGATTCTGATGCAGAGGACTCTATTCCCTCTGCTTCCCCTCCAGAGGATTTCTCTTTTGGTGAAACCTTGCATACTCTTAGGGAGCATTTTCACTGGGAAAGCCAGGATTACTCTGACTCTAAAAAGAGGCTTAGGGATTTCTTACTCCTGCCCCAACACAGGCCTTTAGCTGTCCCCCCTGTACTGGACATTGTTGATGATGCCTTTTCGGAATCTAGCTTGGCCCCTGACGTTTTACCTCATGCTCCCAGAAAACCTGATAGATATTACAGGGTTCCTGACTCTCACAAGTTCCTCTTTAAAAATCCTACTGTGGATCCTGAGGCCATTTCACAGGTACCCAAGGGCATTAAGGCTACTGCTGCCAAAAATCCTACCCTCTCTGATAGAGATTCCAGGGTGCTGGGTAGATGGGATAAGAAGATATACACTTCTGCAACCTTGGCCATTAGGGCCTTAAACTGTCAGTTTCATATGTTAAAGTATCAGCAGCATATTATTGAATTGCTTAAACAGAAAATAATGATTCCTGACTGTGCTGAAAGTAAAGTTTTACAGGATTTAATGCAGTCTGCTGAACAAGTTGTACAACATACTTTGCAATGTGGTTTTGATTCATTAGAGACATCTTGCAGGGCTGCTTTCACTGGGTCTGTACTTAGAAAGCATGCTTGGCTTAAGGAGCAATCTTTGCCAGATCATGTTAAAGCTAAATTACTGGAGGCTCCCTTAAGCCAAGGCCACCTGTTTGCATAGATTTATTTTTTTCCTCCATTTTTTTAAGTACTACTTCTGCTTTGTTGCCAAACTGTTAAAGATTTCCTGCAAGTATAGCCTCCCAGATTTAGTAGGCATTGGTCCTCTAAGAATTGGTCCTTTCCTGGCTCTTCCAGGCCTTCTCAGTCCAAACCCAGAACCAGCACAACACCCAGGCTTCAGTCCAAAGGTACTCACAGGCCTAAGCAGTGGGGGACTCCTACTTCCAAAACAGGGAGTGGTAAGACTCTCCCCTTATGGTAAACCGTCTCAATGACTTAACTTTAAATCTTCCAAGACCTGCAAAACTGACTATTCCTTTAGGGGGAAAGATTGTCCTGCAGGCAAAAAAACTGGGAACTCATTACCCAGGACAAATGGGTTTTAAATATAGTTTCCCAAGGATACAGATTCCACTTTCACTCCTTACCAACCCCAAACGGTTGGCCAGATCTACCCCCAAATCACTGACCAGAGGCTCAAAAACAAATTATATCTCTCTTAAGCATCAGGGCTATTCAACTTGTTCCAGAAGAGGAAAGGGGGCAAGGTTTTTTAATCGAGACTTTTCCTGGTGCCCAGAAAAGTCAACTACTGGTGTCCTGTCCTGGACCTGTCTGTCCTAAACACTTTTTTGATGATCCCAAAATTCAAGATGCTAACTCTTCACCAGCTGCTTCCAATACCAGGCAAGGATTCCTGGTTGGCAACACTGGATTTAAAGGAAGCCTACCTGCACATCCCAATAAGAGAATCTTACAGAAGATACCTACGCTTCAAAGCAGGCTACATGCACTATCAGTTCTTTGCACTGCCCTTTGGCTTATCTACTGCGCCCAGGGTATTCACAAAGTGCCTAGCTCCAGTCATTGCATTTTGCAGGCAAAGAAATATCCAAATATATCCCTACCTGGACGATTGTCTAATTCAGGCAGAAAGCCAGGACATACTATTGAATTATCTGGCGTTTGTACAGAAATTGCTAACTTCTCTGGGCTACACCATAAATGAAAAGAAATCATATCTTTACCCTGCCAACAAATTGTATTCCTGGGAGCAAGCCTTAACACAACTTCCCAGATAGCCAGAGAAACAAGTTCATTTGACAGCCTACTTCAAATTACTGGCCACAAAGACCCAGCTATCTGCAAGGAAAATACTGCAAGCCCTGGGGCTCATGGCCTCATGCATTCTCCTAATTCCATGTACAAGACTGCATATGAGGAAATACAATGGTATATAAAAAGCCTATAGTGTCAGCATTCTCAGGATCTAGAAGCAATGATTCCTATCATACCTTGTCTACAGATAGAGTTCCTTTGGTGGCAGAAGCCTGTCACCAAGACGAGGGACTGCCATTCACTCTACCACCTGTCACCCAAACCCTAACAACAGACTCATCAGACTATGCATGGGGGGTTCAGTTGGCAGGGAAATGCATTCAGGGCAAATGAAACCAAAGTCAAATGTACCTGCATATCAATCGAAAAGAAATGTTAGCTGTATAGAATGCTCGGACAGCCTTCAAGGACCACATTCTTCCAGTGCAATTAATGGTAAAGACGGACAACACCACTGTCATGTGGTACATAAGCAGGGGGGATCCCACTCGTACCCTCTCTGCAGACTAGCCATGGCTCTGTGGAACACAGCCTTGAGCTGCCAAGTGCACCTACAGGCTCAATTCCTGCCAGGAAAGATAAATACACTGGCAGACGAACTAAGCAGAAATCTCATGGACCCACACGAGTTGGAAATGGAACCAAAGATATTCAACATGATGAAAAACAACTGGGGGAGCCCAGTTATAGACCTGTTTGCCTCCCCCCAGAACTACCAATTGGAAACATTCTGCACAAGGACTCCCCACAAACAGGCTTGAAAAGTGGATGCCCTGTCCTTCACCTGGAAAAACGTATCAGTTATGCCTTTCCCCCTCTGCCTGTCCTCTCCAAGGTACTACTAAAGATCAAACAGGACAAACCAAGGACAGTACTGATTGCATCAGACTGGCCACGCCAACATTTGTACCCCTTTTTGCGCAGTGTGTCACTGCTGGCACCATTGCACCTGCCTCAGACCCCTGCCCTGCTGTCTCAGCAGGAGGGCCAGATTCTGCACCCACAGCTTCAAACCCTGAACCTGGCAGCCTGGCTAATTACCTGATCTCTCCGTTACCATCCTTCAGTAAGCAAGTGTTGGATGTCATTCTAGAGGCAAGGAAGCCTAGTACTAGAAAATCTTATGGTGAAAAATGGAAAAGATTCTGTTCCTGGATCCAAACTCAGGGGATGGGCACAGCAGCACCCAATTTACCACAGATTCTTCAATACTTAACTGAGATGCTTCACAAGGGCCTTTCCTGTTCCTCCATCAAAATTCATGCCTCAGCCATTTCAGCTCATTACAACACAGAACCACCCCTCTTCTCTCATCCACTGCTAAAGCAGTTCCTCAGAGGGGCCAAAAATGTAAGACCACCCAGGAGAGCCCCTACTCCAGCCTGGGACTTTAACTTTGTATTGGAAAAACTCACTCTACCTCCTTTTGAGCCAGCTGCAAATGCAGAGTTGAAATTCCTTTCTTGGTAAACAGCCTTCCTTTTAGCCATCACTTAAGCAAGAAGGGTGTCTGAATTACAGGCCCTCATGGCAGTGGAACCTTTTATCATTTTTCATGCAGACAGGGTGTCCCTCAGGACCAATCCCTACTTCATGGCCAAGGTGTTATCCAGTGTAGCCTTTAATCAGTCCATTCATTTGCCAACCTTCTTTTCTATTCCACAGAACAAAGGGGAATGAATGTTGCACTCCTTAGATATGCACAGACAATTTAGATTTTATTTGGACAGGACTAAACCTCTACAGCTGCTGGTTGCATTTGCTGCAGGGGCAGAGGGGAAGGCCATTTCAAAGCAAACCATTTCTAAATGGATAGGCCATTGCATTCATTTCTGCTATAAGCACCATGGAAAATCTACCCCACTGGGGATTAGACCACATTCAACCAGGGCTGCGTCCATCTCTACAGCCTTTCAGAGGTGTCCCTACCAGGGACATCCTAGAAGCTGCTACCTGGAGTTCTGTAAATAACTTCACCAAGCATTGCCATTTGCCAATTTTCTCTAAATCCAGAGTGGTTTTTGCCACTGCAGTCTTGCAGGGCCTCATAGCTGGTCCTCCTCTAATTTCCTCCTCCCATCCTTAGCTTTGGGAATCTACTCAAATATGATGACTGCAACAGTGAAACATGAAGAACATAGTACAGTTGTGTACACTTACCATAAATGTAGATGTTCAAGTGTATTCACTGTTGCAGTCGTAGTTACCCTCCCTCCAGCTCCCTGACTTCTATTGGCTATACCTCTGTTCATGCATAGTATGCTTAAAGCTTTTTGGTGTATTTGCTTTTTTGTTGGACGTGTAACCTTGTATATATAATTGCTTCCCATTATGTGGGCACCTGACATCTGGGGCATGAAATACTGATGTAATGGTGTCGGCTGCATGCTTTATACCCCCTGACTACCTGACGTCATGGAAGATGAGACAACAGCCGACGCAGGCCCCAAGACTTTGATAATCAGGCCGACTGAGGGCTACTGCAAGCAGATAACCCAAATGTGATGACTGCAACAGTGAATAAAATGTACACAACTGTACTGTTGTGGTAGTTGAGGCATAGTAGTGTTTGTGTAAGGTTGCATCATTTTGGGCTGCATAAATTCAAGACTGAAATGGAGAGAACAGCAGTTCGGTAGAAATGACAGTGATGAAGTGAGAGAGACCTATCCAGAAGTCAGTAAAGGGAAATGAAAAAAAGATGAATTTCAAAGTGGATAAGGCTGAGTTTGGTACTGCTGGAATGAAGCAAATGCAGTTTGCAGCCTCAGTCTGAAAGCGGTCAAACCATAAGATTTATTGACCGAGAAAATGAGGTGCAGTATAATCTTGGGGTGACTCTATTTAAAATGCTGGAATTGATGCTCCTTAACATGTTTACACCCAGCTGATATTGCAGGCACTATAGGGTATGTTGAGCTGTCACATACAGAAATTCCCATTGAACCATTGAGCCATAAACAAGCTCTACAACAAAAGGAGGAAGCTACTACAAGATAGAGCAAAATCCTTAAAAGGGAAAACACCCTTGATCATTATAAGTAAAAAATTAAGATCTCTCATAAAATCATCCAAGGCAAATTTTGAGAGAAAAGTCGCCAAGGACTCAAAGGACAATCATAAGGCCTTCTTTAGCTATGTTAGAAACCTGGGAGGAAACTCCCAGATATGCTCAGAATTACTTCAAAATGATGTAAAAATTACTGAACCTACAGACATTGCCAACATACTGGCAGACAGGTTCAGTGCAAACTTCTCCCCCCTCCCCCCCAAAAGGTGAGATATCTATATCAGAGAATTATAGCCCCCCAAACATCTCTAACGCTCAGGTGAGAACTGCTCTCTCCAAGGCAAGAAACACAGCATCCATGGGACCAGATGGTGTCCCCGGATGTGTGCTCCATGAACTCAGTGAGGAATTAAACCCGCAGTTAGGGCAGCTGTTTAATCTTAGCCTCACCTCAGGATACGTGCCTAAGGAGTGGCGTACGGCAACTGTGGTCCCACTTCACAAAGGAGGTGCCTCCACCGACCCGGGAAATTACCGTCCCATCAGCTTGACAAGCTTGATCTGCAAAACTAATGGAGAGGATCATAATGGAACTCATAAATAAAGACATAGGAGACTTGCAGACTTTGGATCCGACCCAGTTTGGCTTTGTCAAGGGCAGATCATGCCTTTTAAACCTGGTGGACTTTTTCAAAACAGTCACCAAGGCCATTGATGAGGGAAAGGCAGTCCACACAGCCTACCTCGACCTGGCAAAGGCTTTCGACACAATACCCCACTGAGGTATCATTGAAAAACTCATCAGCTTAAATGTAAACCCATACGTCACAAGCAAATTGGCTAAGTGACAGAACCCACAGGGTCAGAGTTGCTGGCGCCATGTCAAACTCAAAGCCTGTCACAAGTGGTGTCCTACAGGGCTCAGTCCTGGGCCCTCTCCTGTTCGGCATCTACTTTTCAGAAGTACAAGCAAACACAGGAGGATTATGGCTGACAAAATTTGCAGATGACTGCAAACTGGGCGCCATAGTTGAGAACACATCTGACACAGATATCCTTCAGAAGGGTCGTATAGAAACGGAAAACTGGTGCCAGAACCATGGCCTAAAGTTAAACGCCAAAAAATGCATAGTCATACCCTTCGGGAAAAACAAGGTTACCCCTAGCTACCATATAGGCGGCAACCCACTAAGCACAGAAGAGGTTATCAGGGATCTGGGTACCCAGGTTGACAATAACCTTTCATTTGATACTCACGTTGCCAAAGTAGTTAGGAAGACCTTCTACATTGCCCACCTAATCATGAAGGGATTCACTTCTAGATCAAGGGAAGTCATCGTCCCCCTGTACTCATCACTCATCAGGCCAATGATTGAGTACAATGCCCCATTCGGAATGTATCTGACACGACACCTGCAGCAACTGGAAAGGCCCCAAAAGTTCCTCACCAAAAGGATAAAAGGTCTCAAAAATATGTCCTATGCTGCCCAACTGAAGGAACTTCAGCTGTACTCAGTTGCTTACAGTCTGTTCAGAGGTGACCTGTGCCTGACATACAAGGCCATGTCCAACCCAGAATTGATGAACATGCTTCACCTCAAAAAATCTAGATCCCTCAGAACTACAAGGGCGGGAGACTTAAACCTTGACACGGTTATTAATAGGACGTGCTGGAGGGACAGATTCATCACCCAGAGACTCCCTATGCTGTGGAACAAAATCCCAGTACATGTGAGGCAGAGCACCTCGCTGTCTTTGTTCAAGAGAAATCTTAACCAATGGATGGGAGATCGCAGATATACCCCAGGGATTATCTCAGTGTCACTGCTTGACAGAGGCACAGCAAAATAATGGGCATAGTATCCTCCAAACTAAAGGGGTGGCGAAAGCCACAAAACTCTGGCTAGGCTTATAAATGCCCTTGGGCAGATAGCCTAGTATGAACCTATGAACCTGTGAACTAGGAGCTGATCAGATACAGCTGTCTGATTTTACATATGCAGCAAGAGATACTCTTGACTGAAGACTCAGTTGAATCAGCAAAACAGGGTGAGGTATGAAGCTAGAACGATAATAGTGTCAATAAGGAAAATAGTAAAGATGGCTAAAAATATAGTTCCACTAGATGGTTATGTACACTAAAAGAAACTACAAAAGGGATAACACCCAAAACTTGTCATGTGGTTTAGCGTTTGAAGAACTTTGCAGAAGAGATCTTTCATAAGGTTTGCAAATGTACATTTGAATCCCTCCCTTTCCTTTTTAATGCATGTCAAAAGGAGTCAGGGGTTCATTCCATGAATATTAAGTCTTTACTTTTATGAAGTGTAGAACTCTTGTTTGCCCACTGTGGAAGAAGGATGTATGGGATGATTGTGGAAACTCAAACACTGCATTTATGGTCTGGTAGTTACACTACTGCACTGGTATAACAAAGTGCCAAGCCCTCATTGTTTTGTCAGGAGGGAAATTATCACAGTTTTATCTTGCTGTGTACTGCTGGTTAGAAGAAAGCCGTAACTTCACTGGAGTGCCTGGTATATTGTTGACCTTTTATGAAGTGGCTTGTAAAGCTTTGCTACTTTATTCCCCACCTGAAAGCTACCTTATGGCTGGCCATAACCACTTTTGTTATATGGGATTAGGCTTGACTACTATAGAGAGTGGTTTTGATTCAACAAGAGAACAGCATAAAAAGCCTTCATTCTCTTGTCCTCGAGCCATCAAAAACAGTGTAGCAGGGTGCCCATCTGAGATGAACTTGGGTTTATATTAGAAATAATTCTCTAGTTTGCTTTGCAATGTAGACAAGATGTCTTTTGAGACTTCCTGTTTGGCATCCTGCAGAGAATATGCTACTGTCTAGATTATCTGTGAAGGAAGTCTGTTTGGAAAATCCATTATAGAGAAGTAGCTGTAAAATTTAAACTCCTGAGGAAGGATGAATTCAGGAAACTAGTTGTGTTCATTGATGCTTCAAACTGAAGACCATGTGAGAGTGGCATTTGGGGGGTAATTTGATTTGCTTTGCTTTAATGTGAGAACAAGTACGGCTTTATTCCCTTTGTTGGCATTCAGAAAGAATAGAGTTTACACTTTCAGGATAAATGCTTGCTTTGTTAGGCAAAACAATACAGTTTTTCTAACTAAAGTTTACTCTGCACTCAAAAACTAGTGACTTTAATATGCGATAGCACTTTAGGTAATGTGCATCACAAATTATTTTTTGAAACCATTGTCTTTAGAAACCCGGTTGCAAAAAAACAAAAAAAAAGCTGCCTGGAAAACAGTAGAATAAAGACCTCATTTAAACCTAGAAGAGTCCGTGTACTGTGGTAAAAAAAAAAAAGTTGGCAGAGTGCCTTACTAAGAAGGGGTCCTTTTAAAGGCACTTTAGGAATGAACATAGCATGTTGCCATTGAATTTTTGTCCAAAAGGGATAACACCCAGAGCTCAGTTTGTGTCTAGAAGGTTTTTTCAAGAACTTTGCATGATAGAACTTTTATGGGAGAGGGATTGATGAAGTCTACAGTTACTTTGTTTGGGGCTTTATTATCAGTTGCCTGGGAGGCATTTATTGTACCATAATTTTCATGACAGTTTTTCAGCAGTATTTGCCTTTATGGCAGCGACTGTGCTTTTTAGACTGAACTGTCTGCTCATGCTTGTGTGTGTGCACGCGCGCACACTTCTCTAGGTGTTACTTTTGTAGCCTGGATGCCCAAAAGCATAAATTCTCCATCTTAAACTCCTGTAGTTTAACTGTTTCATACATTTTGTAGCATCCTGTTAGATGGCCTACCATGTGCAAGATTTCTTAGCCTGTCTGCTGTATTATTTTGATTCTTTCTCCTTGTTCCTTGGTCTGCTCTGGTCATAGTCTGACAGGCTTTTGGAAAATAATAATCAGTCGGATGTTGTCTTTTCCACCCAAGTTCACCCTTTCGGTGGATCAGAGACCGGCCATTTACAAAGACTTTAGCCCCCAAGCTCTGCCTCCTTTAGCCATAATACCTTGCTATATAGAGTTACCTCAAATCTTGTTTTCTGCCTTCAAGGATAGCAGTTAGATCTCATGCTGCATCACATGTATCCTTTTTGTGTTCATTTGTGCTTTTTTCATCACCTTTTCCTCTGATCCTGTTTTTTCTAGTACATGGTGTATATTTGTAGAAATCCTAGATTTTTGCAGACAGTCTGAGCAGGAATATCCTTCTTCATCATGAGCAGTCACTAAATCCGAGGGTAGCTGCTCAGGTCTTCCGGTGCTGGGGCACTCATTGTTGTGATCTGTGCTTCACTGTCCAACACCAAGTGCAGTAGTTATTATACTTTGGTTCCTCCACAGGGACAGTCACCCAGGCGTGCTGTCTTGTATGCTTGACCCCAGTGTATCCTATACATGTGTTTATTTATTTTACATTTGCTAACCAGGGAGGTCCAACTGGGCTAATAGCCCTTTTCAGTGTAGGTCTGGGGAGAAAATCTCCAAAATACAATTTAACAAGATTAATAAAGCAATTTAACAAACACAGATAAGATAGTGTAGTTATACATTAGTTAAAAAGTAAACCATCAAGCCTATAGAAGTACAGAAAAAAATGTATACAAAATTATATATATGAAGATACATCTGCAGTGAGTGAGTATAAAGGCATAACTTCAGTGGACAAAGAGTGAAAGAAAGATAGATGTTAGAAAGGAGCAATAGTTGAGGTTAAAGAGAGAAATGGCAGGGAAAAAGAAGTAGTAGAAAGGGATTTACAGGAAGTGTGAGATCTAGAGAATGTGGAAAGAGGCAGAAAGCTAATAGGATTCAGGCCTGTCAGCCTGGGGCTGCACATGATCAGAGACCATTGTTAGTTGTGTGCCTTGAGAATTTTAACATTGGATGGGTTGAAGATGTTACGGATTCATTGAGAGATGGCATCCCAGTCCCTGGAAGTATGATAGGAATAAAGAGAATCTCCAAAAGTAGTGTTAGATTTTGTGAATTTTAATAGGAATTTATCAGAAGATCTTAGGGTTCTATTATTGGAGTTAGTTTCTAGGATATTTTGAAGTGCCGGGCATTTGTCTGGTTGGCATATAATGGTAAGGGCAGTCATGAATTGCCTGAAGGATAGGAGATTAGGTAGTTCTGGCCAGTTCAGTTGGTGAAGGGCAGTACTCTGATGGGATCTGTACGAAGAGTTTGTGGCAAATCTGTCAATTTTGTTATAGCAAGCTTTTAGTTTAGCTTGGTTTAATTTCTTAAGGTTGGTGAAGATGGGTGAGGATCCTGGCAATATTTTGTCTGGTGGAGTTAGTAAGATAAGGTTTGACTCTGTAAAGGGAGCCACGCTTATATGTTTTTTTTTTTACTATTAGTGCTAAATGTTTATCAAATTTCAAGCTGTAATCTATGGTGACACCAAGTAGTTTAGTGTGGGAGACTGGATCAATTTTAGTATTGTTTGATGAAAGGATGAGAAAGAAGGATGTAAGATCAGCTGACTTGTTGGTTAAGAGCATTCATTTAGTTTTATTTGGACTGAGAATAAGTGGGTAGTTGGAGAGCCAGAATTCAATGACTGAGAAGGATTGTTGGGTTATTTTTGGAGCTGTGGAAGGGAGGGGGCAGGACAGATAAATGTGGAATCATCAGTATATTGAATAATTGTGGCTAGGTTAGTTGCTGCGTAACTTTGTTGGTGAAGGTAGTATAGAGGAGTGGCTCTAGAATTGAACCTTGTGGGATGCCTACTGTGACAGGTAACAGGGAGGATAGATCTTACCGTCTGACATCTTGTTGTCAATCAGATAGTTGTGAAACCAGGAGAGGGCTGTTTGGCTTAAGTGTAGGGAAGAAAGCTCATCGGGGAGTCTATGATAGGAAATTGTATCTAATGCCTTGGACATGTCTAGGAAGGTGGAGGAAACTAGATATCCATTATTTTTGAGTTGATTGTGCTAGTAAAATTTATAAAGGTTGTTATGGTACTGTGATTGGGTCTAAAGCTGTGTTGAGAGTTGGAAAGTAGATTATTGCTTAGGAGGTAGTTCATGAGTTCAGCATGCATACATTTTTCTAGAATTTTTGATAGTGGGAATAGTATGGCAATTGGTCGGTAGTTAAAGGTGGCACCTCAACTGACCTATATATAGGGGTGATCTAGGATATTTTCCAGAAATATATTGGGAATATATTGTTCTGTGATAGATCAGTTGATCAGAAGAGAGATGGAGTAAGAGCGCTTATTGCTAGTTTGAAATAGTAGGATGGAAGTTGATCAACTACAGGAGGTGTGCATTAAAGTTTTTTGAGTAGTTTTTTTATGGTGCTAGTTTGGACCAGTTTTAGGAAGAACAGATTGCCAGTTGTTTCGACTTTTGTAGGAAAGTCATTGGAGTAGTATTGTTTATCCTTCTCCTCTGATAATAAAGTTTCTCCAGAAGCCTCCCTACTGCAGAGTCGCTGTGATCCGCATTGCTCCCTTTTGGCCCCATCAGGTGTGGTTCTGCTTTCTGTGCCCTTTTCTGAGGTACCTTTCTTGGGTGCTAGATCCCATTCAGGAACTGATCTCTCATCTGGCAAGTTTGGACCCACCCAACCTCCAGACTCTCAAGTCAACCGCATGGTTTTTCCAGTTCCCCTAATGCCCAGAGATCCAAGTGTTCAGAGAGAGTGATCCACATTTTGTCCCCCTTCCCAGAAGTCATCTAAATGCAAAATCTATACCAGAAAGTAGAGATGCTTCACCTTTTGGGCTTTTTCTAAATGTCTGGATCCTTTTTCAGCACCTTTGGAGGCTATCCTCAATTTCCTTGCTGACCCTTTTCATTCAGGTTCTAGTTACTCCACTATTAAAGTGCAATTATTGGCTATGTTCAACTTTCTCAGTGGCAGAGATAATACGTCTGTGGTGGCATTAAAGATTCCAAAGGCTTTTCTCTGAGGAACCTTTTTATCTTGACCCCTTGACCCCCTGTCTGGGACCATTTCTCTGTGGGGGATTTACCTTCTATGCTTCGCATGCTTGCTGGATCTCCTTTGGAGCCTTCAGCAACTATTTCCTTGAAGGTGTCTTGGAGGACGCTTTTCCTGGTAGCTGTTACCTTGGCCAGGTATGTCAAAGTTACAGGATTTTTCCTTTGTGCCTCCATATGTGGGTTTTCATAAAGACAGGGTTTCTCTCAGAATGGATTATGCTTTTCTGCCTAAGGTGGCATTAGAAAACAGTTTAAATCAGGCCATTCACTTGCCAATGTTTTTCCCCAGTATTTCAAATGGAGAATGTTTGCTGCATTGACTCTATATTCACAGATAACTGAGATTTTACTTAGAACCAAGTCCTTCAGAAAGTCCAAAGAATATTTCTTTCCTTTTCAAAGGCCTGGTTGGGAAAGCCAGTGTCTAAGTCCATTTTATGTAAATGGCTTTCTGATTGCATTTCTTTAGGATATAGTTTGAAAGCAAAGCCTTTACCTTCCAAACCAAAGTGTTGCAATGCTAGAGCTTTGGCTACCTCCATAGCTTTCTTCTCAACAGCTGTAGCTACTTTGGTGGGTCTACGCACCTTTGTGTCTCACTACAAGTGAAATGTTCAGTCCAAGTCTAAAGTCTCCTTTGGTTCCACCAAATTGCAGAATGTGCTCTCAATGGACCTCCCTAGGGTGTAACATGGCTGGAGACTTTGTCCCACAGGTTGAACCCAGACAGAAACAACAGCATTGGATACAAAAGTTATGTACTCACTGTAACAATAGATCACTGTTGTCTGTTTCTGTTCAGTTCAATAATCTCTCCCACCTGCTCCCTCCTGCATTGTGTTTCTCTTACACATTGGATGACAGAGTCGAGGAGACTTTCTCCTTCTCTTTTTGGGGTCCTTGGTGCCATGAATTTAGAGTTAGCAGTTGAAGTTGTTTGGAGAGGGGCAAACTTCATCTGAGGTAACTCTGTATAGAGCATTGTATTATGGTTAGAGGAGGTGAAGCTTGGGGGCTGAAGTCTTTGAAAATGGCCAATCATGTATTCGAGTCAGATCCAGTAACCCTAAGATGGCCAACTGATAGCAGTTTTTCAGAGCTCCATGAAACTAATGTAAAAAAACAGGAAATAACTTATTTTATTTTAGCAAAAATACTTAGAATTGATAGATGAAAGTATAAACTATATTATTAGTAACTTTGAACTTAGGAAAGTTTTTTCCTGTCAAATTATAAAGGAGAATATATCATTTGTGGAGATGAGCTCTTCGAAGACTTCTCATTCTGACATGGCTTTAAAAAAAATGCAGCTTGTGACATCTGCTGTACAAGAACTCTCATTTAAAATGGTTGATTTTAAGGAGAATTTGTAAAACCTCAGGGAAAATTGTCAAACAAACAGATTATCTCAAGGAACTTGTACAACAGCATCAATCCAGAGTAACACACTTAGAAGCATCCCTGAATGATCTTGATGGAAGACCGAAGGAAGAAGAAAGCCAGAAATATTTTCTCATCAAACAAAACATTTGGCTTCTCAGTAAAGTGGATGACCTGGAAAACAATGAGAGAAGGTCAAATATAAGGATTTTTGGAATCCCTGAGGGAGCTGAAGGAGAAGATACATTTCTTTCCTGAATACCCGGATTCCAGAGATTTTAGATTTAAAGGAGGGTCTGTCCGATGGTATTGAAAGGGCTCGTAGAACTTTAGGAAAGCCAGTGTCAATGTCTTCCGCTACTCTTTCCAGATCAATAGTTGTAAAGTTTGTATCTTATTTGGACAAGGAGTTGGTCCTAAAATCTGCCCTGAGGAAAAGTCTATTAAAATTTAATCAAAACCCAATTAGGTTTGATAATGACTATTCTACCAGGGTTTTGGAACAGAGGAAAAAAGCTTGGCCATTAATAAAACTTTTAAAGCAGAAGAACATCAAAACTCAGCTTGTCTTTCCTGCCAGAATAAAAATTCTATATCCGAATGAAATGAGATCATTTAATGCCCTAGAGGACGCCACTGCCTTTATTAAAAACAATAACATTATTTCCTTACCTGAAGATATGGAATGGGCATCTGCATCTCTGAAGAGAGTTACTAAAATCTTCTTGGATGATGTCAAAAAGAAAAAAACAAAAACTGAGTCAAAGATTGCTGTTCCCACTAAATCTCTCAAAGCATCTGCTGCAACTGGACTTTAACTTGTTTTATACTTGCTAAATCTTCAAGCAAGGTATGTCATGACAATATTTTTCTTATTGCTTTTCTTTCTCTTTTTGCTTTTTCATTTCTATACTTTTTTTTTTTGCTCATACAGATTAAATAACTGTTTATGCTTTTAGTATATTAGTATAATATTACTGGTTTATTGAGTGATATAATTGAACATTAAGCTATCTTTGCTTTTATGACCTTAAGATGACATGCTTTATTTTAAATAATATATAGCCCTTTGCCCTAAGTGTTCTTCTGAGTTATTATACAGGCATAGTCACGGCCTAGATTATTTATCAAAACTGTTTTGGATACATGGGATAATAGGGCATATCTATGATATAGTGTATATTAACTAGTTTTTTTTTTAATATTTATAACTTCTGATTGTTTCAAAAAAAAATATATATATATATATATATATTGGTACCTGTGTGAACAAAATGCTGTTTGCTGGCTTTTGACATAAACTGGTTCTCTCTGACAGTTATATGCTTGTATGTTTTATGGCACAAGGTTTATAAATGGTTGCAAGTTATGTTTCCTCTAGAGTTTAATGTTAAAGTACTGTTTTCTCTCTCATTGGCATTGAATGCTATTTTACTGTTTGGAAGTATCTGACAGTTAAACTTTGCATTTGTTACTGTAAATAAGCAGACTTTGTGACGCAGTTAAAGTGAGGTCAGGAAACTGTACTGTGTTATGCGCTGGGCGGGAAAATGTCCGTTTGAAATCTAAGAAGTGAACCTTTCTTACTTAGATCATGACATCATGAATTCTATGCATGCAGATCAGATTACATTAAATCTAATGTGTATATGTAAGCCTAATTATGAATGTCAAGTCTCTGGTTAATATAGCATAGTAGGCTTCTTTTACAAGAATTGAGCTACACTGTGATGCTTTGGAAGTTGGACGCATGCTGTAACCTTTGCAGGATATAACCTATATAGCAAAGGCTACTGCAGCCAAGATCATTCAAATATGTATTGTTATGGTAAGTTTACTTAGACAACTGTGCTTTCCTCCTCCCAGGTTGGGTAGGTTTCGGTAAACAACCCATATAGCCAAAGGCTACCGCAGGAATGAGAATGATGAACATAGTAAAGTTGTGTAAGTTGCACTGACCATAACAGCAGGTGTTTGAATTCTTCACTGCTACAAAAGCCATACTCATCTGTATATAGTTAGATGCTGTGCTATAAATTTATAGGTTTCAGTTTATATCTTTTACAAGTTCAGGAGGAGTATGCTGTTCTCTCTATATGGGCAAGAAAGTCCTGAAGATTGCATCACTCTGACTGCTGATTTCCCTCCACTGGGTTTTCTACTCGGCAGTTAGAGTGAAGGTGTGAGAGAGATCCAAAGCTTTACAAAGCTGGCTGGTTGCTGCACCCAGGTCAGGTTACATCCCATATAGCTGAAGGGCAGTACAATAGTGAAGAACTCGGACATCTACTGTTATGCTAAGAGCAACTTAAACAACTATACTTTCTTTGTTGTAGAATTTAGAACTGTTTTGTAAATAAATGTTCCAGTTTTACCACTTTTGGGTTTTGACCTAGCACAGCCGTTTGCATGGTGGCTTAACTGTTTCATTAAGTTAAAGATGTTTTTTTTTAAACAGCCATAGTCTGTGGAGGATTATATCGAAGAAAAATCCTGTCTTTTAAAATGGCACCCCTACCACGTACATTTATTGATTTCTCCTTTTTTTGTCTTTGGGTTTTTCTGGTTCATCTTACCTTTGCATTCCTGTATTGACTCTTACCTTTGCATTCCTGTATTGACTCTTTGATTGTGCTTGTTTTTCACTGTTTATAAATGAGAAACCATAAAGTTAAAATACATTAATGTACCATTGATTTTATGACCATTCCTCCTCAAATTAACATTCATAATCTTCTCCCTTTTACTTAAGTATCAGATGAAAGACATTATGTTCCTGGTTAGTAAGTGATACATTTTTAACAAAGTAAGCCTAATGGGCACAAATGTCCATTTATAGGGGCAATGTATTAGCACAGACTGGTCAGGTGACTTTCTCAGTCGCACAATAGGAAAATGGAGGTAGAAGAACTCCAACCCTGTAGCCTTGAATATGGAAAGCAGCGTAATAGCTCAGAACTTTAATCTCTGAGTTAACTGACAGAAATAAATTGTTCTGAACCTTAATCCACTAGTAAGTATAATGTGTGTGGCATTCCATGCTCCTTTCTGCCTTTTCTCATTACCATATGACCTATTTTATGTTGTAATGTAAAATGTGTAATCCTAGATTCATGCTAAGGGCCTGCAGACATCTGCAAAATGTAGTGCATGTGGTTACAGTACCGAAGATGTATTTCACAGATTCTGCGAATGGAACTGAATTATCCTCTTTGGATGAATTAAAAAGCTTTTTTCCCCCTTAATGAGATGTTTGGTTGATACGTTCTCCCCACTGTTCCCTGTCAGTTGTACTCATTTAGGAAAGACTTACTTTCATTCATTTTGTCAACATAAAAAGTGACTCTTCTTCTGCTCCCAAATTACCCGTATACATTACATTTTCAGATGAAGGTGTGACAAAGTTATTAGCACTATCATATTGCCATAGTAATGTTTACATCCAGCTGATTAACTTTTGGAATAATATACTTTCTGTGAAGACTAGCACTGCATGTTGTATAAGCCAGCAGAAGGTAACTTGTAATCAGTTGTTGTGTCTTTTGGCTTTTCCCGGTTAGGGGTCGCCATAGCGGAGCTCCGGTTCGCTAATAATTGGCAGTAGATTTTTACGTGTCGAGTTGCCGGCCCTGACACACAACCTTCAACGAAGGTACGCCCATTCATGCATGTCTCCACACAGTAGATGCTCTAGCTGAGAATCGAACAGGACATCTTACTATGAGGTGATAATGCTACCGCAGCACCACCACCATAGTAACTTGTAATCAGTGTAGTGCTCAAATGCTGTTAGTAACCTGAAGCAGCTGACTCTATTTCTTACACCTCTTCTTCATCTCATCCATCCAGGAGTCCCAAGCTAAAGTGTTAAAATCTAAACCATCTTTGCTTTCATCTCCATACCCTTCAGTTATAGCTTCTGATGCCACTAAACTAATATGGCATCAGGAATTAATGATTTAATTGTAAACTGTTGCACGGGCGGCCACGGTGGTGCAACGGTTAGCGTTGTCACATCACAGAAAGAGGTTCTCTGGTTCGATCCTCAGCTGGGGTGCCTTCTGTGCGGAGTCTGCATGTCCTCCCTGTGGTCGCGTGGGTTTCCTCCGGGTGCTCCGGTTTCCTCCCACATCCCAAAGACATGCTGAAGGTGGATTGGACACTCTAAATTGGCCCAAGGCATGAGTGTTTGCATGTGTTTGCCTTCTGTGAAAGGTTGGGCGCCGGGCTGGCAACTCGACACCGTAAAATTCCACTGCCAATCATGAGCGGACAGGTGATCTGCTGTGGCGACCCCTAACGGGGAAAAGCCTAAAGAAGAAGAAGGAGAGCTACACTGTCTGCAAACATATTCATGGTTCCCTTTTATAATAGTGACTATATTTTGTGATCAAATATATACAGAAATGTTATTTTTTTCTTGTAAACAATTAATTATAGCCACTATTTCTAGTGAATATACTCTAGTTTTTTATAAATAGATCTTTATAAATAACTTTCCTATGCAGTTAGCAAGTGTTTGGTATAGGCTTATACGTTTACAGGAAATGCTTATGACTAATGGTAATAATTGTAAGGATACTCAAACACTATACTAAATCCTAGCAAATAACATGTATGAATAATTTTGATTGAACTATAATTACTTTGCATTTAATATGTCTATTTCCTTATTGTATCGTAGATATTATTTATATTTCAGATGTCATGTTTTCAGTTGTTATAAAGTCATGTATTTTAGTAGATTAGCACTTTATGACCAGGAAAGAGCTCAGTAATGTCTATGACTTGTGATAACGAACAAGTTATGACTTTCAGTATTGCCCTATTACTATGGTAGATATTTGCAGCTATCTATGTCTTAATTTTGACTTTGAGTCATTCACTTTTAAGACCTGTTATCCATAGTAAGTTTTATATGAATAATGTTTTTTTTTACTAATTTTTGTCATTTTAAATTATGCTAGTTAATTATTATTGATTTTAAGTCCGTTATTTAAACATCTGCTATTCCAAAAGTTTAGGAGTTAATTAAGGACAAATACATCTTGTGGAATATTTCTAAAAATCTCTAACATTTTTTTGGGAATGACACACACTCACTATTTGCTAACACCCAATTCTCGTGAAGTTTTCATTTAGTTGGAGTTTGTCATAAGATTTATTCAGATGGCAAATAAATACAAATGCTAAATGATTCTTTGATTTGTTCTGCCATTTTGAAGTTTTTATTAGAACTAATACAGATGACATGCTTAGATATTTTGGGTAATCATTTAGATTGTTAATAAAGCTAATGTTTCCGTAGTCTATTAAGCACTAAATTCAGATTTTATATATATATATATATATATATATATATATATATATATATATATATCCTAATATGTCTCTTGCTTCCTTAGTGAATAATTACTGCATAAATGTTTAATGTTTCTAATAATAGAGTATGTAACTCATCTTTAAAAACCTAGTTGGAATTAATATCTGATTAGATGTTTATCACTACTATTTTTCTCTTAATTTATAATATATTATCCATTACTTACTTTGTTTTCATGGGCTTGAACCAACAAAGGTTGATGGTTGGGATAGATAGTCTAGCAGATTTAGTTTTGTTTTCTAGACTAGGAATGTATCTCATTCCATGTATAGAGTGTATTTAAGTTTATATCAGAGTGAAATATGCAACGTTTTTTGTTAACTGTTTTTCTAGTTTTGAAATGCGTGACACAATTGTTTTACTTTTATCTTTCATGGGGAAAGTTATTTGGATTGATATAAATAGAAATACAGCAATTGATATTCTGTTGTCTATTCAGGAAGAGTACAATGTATACAGGATTCTATTAATACAAGTTCCTTTATTATTTATCTTTAAAGAATTCTGATGCGTATTTAACTTTGATAGCCTTAAATACTAATGGCTTAAACAACCCATATAAGAGAGCCAACCTACTAAGTTATCTTAAACTAAACAAGGCTCAAGTAGTTTTTCTCCATGAGACACACTTTAAAATAAATTACACATTTATGTGGGACCCTAAGGAATTCACAATACTTGCTCAGTCTTCCTATAAAAAATAAGACCAGAGGAGTAACAATTCTATGGAAAAAGACTTTCTTAAATCCCCAAATCATTTGTAAACATGAAGATAATGATGGACTCATGGCCTTAGTTATACTTAAGTTTAATAATAGAATTTGGACCCTGGTTAATTTATACTGGTTCACGGGTGTGGGGGATGGACTAGCTAAGCAACACTTAGACTTTATTACAACTACTTCTAAAGGTAATGTTATACTAGGAGGTGATTTCAATTGTATCACAGACATTACAGAAACTAGCAATAGGAAATCTCCTAGACTATTGCCCTCAGCCAAACAGTTAAAAAATGGACAGAAATGTTTAAATTAAAAGATACCTTTAATGCTTTGGGACCAAATTCTTTACTATTCTCACACCAGGACTATAGATATGGTACCCAAACTAGAATAGATAAAATTTGTATCTCACAAGATCTTTATTCTAAAATCTTGAATTTTTCAATACAACCTTGTCCCTTTTCAGATCATAATTCCCTGTTAACAATACACTTGGAATTCAGTCAGTTAGTTATTACTTCAAGGATTCCTTCATATATCACAAAAATTAAAGACTTTAAATCTTGGATAACTTATGAACCTCAGCTTTTCTTAGAGATAAATTATAAACCGGAAGCAAACACAATTATGGTTTGGGATTCTCTTAAGGCCTATCTATATGGTAAAACCATTAGCTGGTACAAAATTAAAATTAAAGAATGGGACTCAGAGTTACAGCAACTCCAAAATCAAATATATGTTAAATCTAATAAAAACATAATTGATGCAGATAATAATAAGAAAATAGAAGAAGCAAATAAGGAATACAATGACATATTCTCCCATAAATCTAATTTAGCTATGGAAAAACTGAAATAAAATTCCTATACTACCTCTCCTAAGCATCTTCATAACCTATGAAAGTTAATATACAATTAAAAATTAACGACCTTGATCGTATCTTTCATGAAGGGAAAAGGAAAAAAAGCCTTGAACATCTGGGACATTCTGGAGGCTTTTAATTATCATTATGCAGAACATCATAAAGGTAAAATAAGTACAAATGAATGTGAGAAGTTAGAGAATATAATTCCCAACATAAGAATTCCTGAGGAACTTAAGTTAGATATACAAAAAACTATTTCCCTAAAGGAAATTATAGATGGGATTAATGGAAGTAAGTCTAATAAAGCACCTGGAATTAAATGGCTAAATTATCGAAATTTATAGATTGTTCCCTTCTTCTATAATCTCTCTCCTACATAAAACCTTTCCTGAAGTTCAAACATTAGCAAATATTCCTCCTCCTTGGAGATGTTCTCTAATTTCCCCTATATTAAAAGAGAATAAGGGCCCTAATCATTGCAACTCATATAGATCAATTTCTTTGTTGAATAATGATTCTAAACTATTTATGTCAGTTATGCTCAGTAGATTGAAAATACCCATATCTAAAATAATTAATGAAGACCAAACTGGTTTCATACATAACAGGCATACACAGGATAATATTAAAAGTGTATTAACTCTGATAGATTACCTCAATAGAGGAAACCATGAAACATTGATAATGGGTCTAGATATTCAAAAGGCCTTTGACTCCTTAAATTGGGGTTATTTATTTAAAGTCTTACAGTTTTTTGACCCACCTTTTTATAACGATGATAAAATCTATGAAAATAATCTAGCGTGTGTCAAATTAGGTCCCTTTACTTCCAAAGCAATCCAAATCACTAGAGGTACTAGACAAGGATGTCCCATGTCCCCTATCCTATTTGCTCTGCCATAGAAATACTTGACATTTTAATACATAATAACCCAAATAAGAGGTATAAACATAGATGACCAATATATTTCTAAAATAATGATGTTTGCTGATGATGTCTTACTTACCTTACCCAACTCTAAGGAAGTATTAGGTGAAGTGGATATAGTAAAATAAATTTCCAAAAAATCTCAGGACTCTCCTTCAACAAAGCTAAATCAAAATATTTATTATTAAATAAAAATACAGGTTCCAGTTAATCATATTATTGGAAACCAAGTTTCAACTCTAGACTATTTAGGAATAGTCCTAGGCAAGAATATAGAGGAAACCTTACAGCTTAACTATGCTAAAGCCATGGACTTAAGACATTAATATGCAAAGGGAATAATTTGTTTATAACATTCGATGATAAGTTACAACTAATAAAAATGGTTTTGTTACCTAAAATATTATATGTAGCACAAGCCTTTATACTTCCACCAGGAAAGAAAATCCTTAAAGAAATCACTTAAACTCTGATGAAATTCCTATGGTACCCCCAAAGAAATAGTGGCATATTCTCAACATATCAGAAAATGGGAACAAGGGGGGTTAAAATTCCCAGAGACTGAAACTTGTTTAAAGGCATCTATAATTAAAATAGTGATGAACTGGATAAATCCTAGATACTCTTCCAGTTGGAAACATTAACTCCATTATACTAATGAATGAAATTTATTTATCAAAAAATGCTTTGGTAACTGACAAAGATAAGATATGACACTGTTTGTTTAAATTTACAGTATGGTACAACAAAATTAACTAAACCAACACTAATAAACAATATTTTTGATGTGTTTAGAAAATTCATTAACACAAATTTAGATATAAAACTGTGGCATAGACTTTTAATACCATTTACTATTGCAATGGATTTCCCTGATAAAACACAGAGACATTTGGTTTATGGGAAAATAATAACCTGTTTTGTTGGTTGCAATGTATTGAAAACCGGCAAGCTTTAAAATATATTGTCAACCTATGGCCTATCCCCTAATGACAGGTTGGTTCTTCCGAGTGACACAGCATGCACTGAGGGTCTGTGTGGAATAATACATAACTCATCCTTCAAAACCGTACCATAAATTATAAACTGGATTTTTAGAATTCTGTATAATAATATCAATGTTAAGAATGAGTTATCATATCTATATAATACTTTAATTGTCTATAAGACAGCTCCTAAAGATTCTTACAGGCAGTACCCAACTAAAGGGTTTCAAGTATCATTATCAATGGAAGATAAACATTTTATTTTCAGTTAAACTAACTTCTTACTCACAATTCTGGAGGATTTTTCATTAGAAATTTCTACAGAGATCCTTTTTGACACCTGAGAAACTCTTGAAAATGAACCTTTCAAACAGCTAGTTATGTTGGCAATATCATCTGCCCACTAATGCTGACTGGTCTTATATTTTTTATGACTGTCCTAATATTAAACCATATTGGAATGAGATTAACAAATTTCTTCAAGCTATCTATACTGATATATTTGTTTTGACAAATTCTTTAATTTTATTGAATGTTGTTAATAGTAATAATATGAAGAAAGATCACCTGTATTTGTTGTGGACAATGTTAGCGATAGTCAGAAAATGTATAACTAGAAGATAGAACTCTAATGTAGTACCCACAATGGAGGAATTCCTATCATCACTGAAGAAATGCATACCAGTGGAGAAAATAACTAAAGAGTTAAGAACGTTTCCTAAGCCATTGGTTAATAATCCATGGAGGAAAGTTTTGAATCTGATAAAATACCCTACAGATGGAACCAAACTCTTCCTAACCATCATAGTTTATATATTAACTTATTATTTAACTACAAATGTTTTTATCTGAATCTTTTTTGTCAGGCTGAATGTAAATACTGTAAATAGTTATTGAATGTTATGACTGTATTGAAATATTGTGTTGTTTCCTCAAAATAAAAATCATTTGAGTAAAAAAAAACACTCACTAGGTAAAGCTGTTGTAGTAATCACTGATATTTGTGTCCTTTTTTCTTTTTACCACTGTATCTGGTTTTCTTGTTTCTACTTTAACTGTTGGCATCACATGCTCCCAAATAATCATGACCTTTTACATTTCAGTAATTTAATGGTTCATGTTTTCAGTGCTTCTCTGCTACCTGTATAATGTAGTGTTTACACAATCCCTTGTGTAGTAATCTTGCTACATTGTTGTGCCTTTCAGTATACACTCCCACAGCTATGAGTATATTACAAACATCACTAAGATATGTAACTGTTTTTAGTTTTATGCTGCAGTACCTACACTTGTCTGTATCACCCACGTTTTCTGTACAGTATGTAAGCCAACATGTACTTAGGGTTGTTGTCTTGAGTTACCTTTATTACTCTTTCAGCTTTTTTTTTTTAACGTCAAATCTCCTTAGCCATTCATGTGTCTGTCTTGATCAACATTTCAGTGTTCCAGGAGTACTGTGTACTTTTCACTGTAGTTGTCAGTTTTCCAGGTTTCTCTCCTTTTTTTCTGACCATTTTCTTTATAGTCTGTCATTTTTTGACACTTTCTTGATGCTGCCTGATTTTTATCTACTACTGGTTTAATTTCCATTACCATCGTATCTGAACTTCTTCTCTTTATGTGAGCAAAGATACTGTCTTAGACTTGTATTCTTTGTGCTTATGTGGCATTCTGTTTATGTGTTTTGTTTGACATTTATTGCAGGTGCTCTGGAACTAGCTGACGTCTCTTCTGAATTGCCAGGATTAAAGTGGATGCCAGGAATAACATCTTGGAAGGTAAGAGCTAAAAATGAGTATGTGCTAAGTGACATTTTAATGTGTTATATGATTTGGGTTCATTGATAGGAATGATATTCACCGTGGTGGTGCTGCGGTAGCGTTGTCGCCTCACAGTAATTTGCTGTCTGGTTCAATTCTCAGCTAGAGCGTCTTCTGCGTGGAGACATGCGTGAATGGGCGTACCTTCATTGAAGATTGTGCGTCAGGGCGGCAACTCAGCACGTAAAAATCAACTGCCAATCATTAGCGGACCGGAGTTCCGCTGTGGCGACCCCTAACTGGGAAAAGCCGAAAGCAGATAGGAATGATATTTAATAATGAAGTTTGAACTCAGGGTTACCAGTATAGTAAATTGAAGCTTCACAGATTTTGCATTCTTATAAACAAATGTTCTTTTGGAACATTTACCAAAACAAGTCAATGTTCCTGTTTTCTGTTTTAGTTAAGTCTCTGCATTAAACTGTTGTATCTTGGCAGGATGTGTTTTTGTGAGTGTGTTTGTTTACGCAGTTCAGGCAGACATGCCTTAACATCACCTTTTAGAATAGTTACATCCTGTTCTAATTTTTGATTGACTAAAAGTGAAAAAGACTCTTGAGATGGAAAGTTTACTTAGGCAAATGTATAAACATGAACTAGTCCAAACTTAAATAATCAAGCAAATGACAGTGTTACTAAAGCAGCCTCTGTTGGATCCACACATAGATGGCAAACAGTGTTGAATACCAAGCAGTTTACTGTGAACAAAAATGCCAGAGGCAGCAGATGCCATAGATAAGCCACAGAGTTGTACAAATAATTAGAACATTTTTTGAAACTGTGATAGAGGCTATAATAAAAAACTCCTGTAGAGCAGTCACTGAGCTTGTAATGTTAAATATATAGCAGTCAAAGCTTGATGGTCATTGATGACATGGATGTCATGTGGTAAAGCGTTTTCAAAATGGTGTGCTTGTGTTTACAATATTGTCAGTGAAATGACATTCCAGTGATGAGACATGTCAAATACTAGTCGGACAAAACAAGATAAGGATAAGAGGGAAGCCCTCAACACAACATAATCCAAAATGGATAGTATGGCTTTTTATCCCAGGTGCTCAAGCTGGAGCATATATAGTGGGACGAACAGTCAGTTCACTCATGTCAAACTAATAGATCTTGAATGGAACAGATTATTGATCAATGCTAAGGTGTAGACAAGAAACCGAGAGATGATCACCTCAATTCAGAGTGAGATTACTCCAGAATTGATGGGATGGAGGTGGTGCAGGCTTTTTTTTTAACTGTGGAAGCATCATTGCACTTTCTCACTAAAATAACTGCTTTTGAAAAAAACTGGAAATAGCTCTTGTAAAGAAGTCCAAAAGCTGGCCTTCAATATGTCCAGTAATTGGTCTACTCTTTGCAAAGCTGTTCAATGCTCTCCAGGTCCTAGAGGCAAGTCTTAAAGTTTCTTTTAGGCCTGCTGCGGAGAAGATACAATTATTTATCTGTTCAGGGTGAAAACCTTTAAAAAGACTTGGTATAAAATTTGGAACTTCCACCAGATGTTCTTCATCTCACATTGCTGCAGTCCTTACATATGGGTAGTCCGCTGTCCTCGGTCGGCCCGAATACCAAAGTATTAGGCTGACGTCGGTCAAGGCGCTTAATACTGACATCAGGACGTCAGGGTACAAAAGCGCATGACCGACGTCATTTCCTCAGTCTTTTTTGCCGCATGGTCCGATGCAGAAGCAGCGTTGCAAGTGCCGTTCGGCGTTCTGAAATTTTTCGAATTCGGAGTTTCAGACCGAATCCAAGTTGGCTAAGTACCCGTTGGGGATTATTTTGGTTTTTCTTGCCACAGTATTTTACCGGATGTCAGAAAAAGTGAATAACTGTATTTCTTGTGGGAAACCGATACCGCATAGGGATTATCATTCTTTGTGTATTCCTTGTTTGGGGCCTGAGCACGACGTTGTTGGGTGTCGCTTTTGTGCTAGGTTCAATAAACGCACTATTGCGAAGGTTAGATTGTGCTAGGCTGGTCTTTGGGAAGCGGTGCAATTATAATATGCCGCCGGATTCTCCGGCCCGCTTCTGTAAGAAGCGCAAAGACAAAGCAGTTAAACCCAGGCAAGATGAGTCGTCCGTTCCGGACGCCGGTTCTTTAGAGGCTTCAGTGGAACCGGTGGTTCCGACGGAGACTTCTCTGGAGTCTCAGGGGGAGACTTTGATTTTGCAGGAGGTGGTTTCTCCGGATGCAGGTCAGGCTGAAGGGGCTTCTCAAGTTTCTGTTCTCCCCTCCCTTCCTAGGGTGGTTAGGCCTTCTCCTTCTGTTTCCAAGGCTTCTCCCAGAGGCAGGCCAGTTTTAGCTTCTGTTGGTGTCACTCCTAGTTCAGCAGGGTCTGTGCCTAAGAAGCACATGCTTAAAATGGCAGAAGATTTAATTACTCTGATTAGAGGTTCTATGCCCCCTCCTGATAAGAGGCCTAGGGTGGAGCCAGAGTTGGGAAGTTTTGAGCAGGCTTCGGATGTTTCAGAGTCTTCAGCTGAAGACTTGCAGGAGTACTCTCCTTATTCTGATTCTGATGCAGATGATTCCACTCCTTCTGCTTCTCCTCCAGAGGATTTTTCTTTTCAGAGACACTTCATTCTATGAGGGAACATTTTAAGTGGGAAGGTCAGGACTTCTCTGATTCTAGGAAAAGGCTTAGAGAGTTTTTGCTGTTACCCCAGCATAGGCCCTTGGCTATACCCCCTGTTCTGGATGTTGTGGAAGATGTGTTTGCAGAGGCTTCACTTAATCCTGATTCTCTGCCTCCTGCTCCTGTTAAACCGGATAGGTATTACAGGGTGCCTGAGGCTCATAAATATCTTTATAAGAGTCCTAGGGCGGACCCAGAAACTGTTAGTCAGGGACCTAAGGGTGTCAAGGCCTCTGTTGTAAAAAATCCGGTTCCTCTAGATAAAGAAGCCAGAGCTTTGGATAGATGGGGAAAGAAGGTCTATACATCTTCTACCTTAGCTATGAGGGCTTTGAATTGCCAGTTTCATATGTTGAAATATCAAAACTTTCTTCTTTCTCAATTGAAGTCTAAGGTGGATGCTCTGGCGGAAGGCATTGAGTGTAAAGAATTGCAAGATTTGGTGCATGTTTCTGAACAGGTGGGTAAGCATTCTTTACAGTGTGGTTTTGATGCTGTGCAGGCCTCGTCTAGGGTGGCTGCCACTGGCTCAGTTCTTCGCAGGCACGCCTGGTTGAAGGATCAGAATTTATCTGACCATGTTAAGACAAGGATTTTGGATGCCCCTTTGCAGTCTGATGTGTTGTTTGGTTCACCTGTGGAGTCAGTCTTGAAGAAAATGGAAGACAAGGCTAAGTCTATGCAGGCTGTTAAAGATTTTTTGCAGGTTCAACCTCCAAAGTTTAGTAGGAATTGGCCTGCTAAGGGGTGGACGTATCCTTCTTATGATTCTCCGTCTAGGGGTAGATCTAGACGTGGTAGGGGCAGAGCTCAGAGTTCTTTCAGGCCTAGAACAGGGAGTTCACCTGCACAATCTTCGGGTGAGGGCAGGGGCCAGTCCTTTCGTAAACAGGCCCAATGACCTACTTTTTCAGCTGCCAGATCCTTCTTGCCTGGCAGCACCTTTGGGAGGAAGGTTAGCACTCTTCAAGGAAAATTGGCTGTTGATTACCCAAGACAAATGGGTATTGGATATCATACACCAGGGTTACAAGTTTTATTTCCATACCTTGCCTCCTTTCAAAGGCATGCCGGACGTTCCTCCTCAGCAAAGACTAGAGGCTCGCAAACAAATTTCTACTACTTCAAATAGGGGCCATACAACCGTCCCTCTGCCAGAAGTGGGCCTAGGATTTTATTCTCGCCTGTTTCTAGTACCAAAGAAAGGAAACACGTGGAGACCAATTTTGGATTTATCCATTCTCAACACATATCTGGACATTCCCAAGTTCAAAATGTTAACGTTACAACAGCTTTTACCTCTGCTGGGCAAAGATCACTGGATGGTGACTCTGGATCTCAAGGAGGCTTACCTTCATGTTCCTATCAGGCCCAGTTGCAGGAAGTATCTGCGCTGGCTGGGACTTCACATTATCAGTTCTCTGCATTGCCCTTTGGCTTATCTACTGCCCAGAGTGTTCACGAAGGTTCTGGCTCCAGTGGTAGCTTTCTTCAGGCTAAGAGGAATACAGATCTATCCTTATTTGGACGATTGCCTGATACTGGCCCAGGAAAAGGACGAACTTCTTCTTCATTTACAGTATGTGATGGCAGTGTTAAGATGCCTGGGGTATTCTGTGAACGAAATAAAGTCCAGTCTAGTATCCTCTCAGGACATGTGCTTTCTGGGTGTGAGACTGAATACAGCATCCCAGATGGCCTTTTTGACCCCGGACAAACAAAAGAATCTTTCTCTTTACTTCCACCAGTTGTCTCATCAGTCCAGGCTGACTGCAAGGACAGTCCTTCAAGCCTTGGGGTTCATGGCATCTTGTATTCTGGTACTTCCCAATGCCAAACTGCATATGAGGAAGCTACAATGGTATCTCAAGAATGTATGGACACAGCACTGCCAAGATTTGGACACTGTCATTCAAATAATACCTTGCATTCAAAAGGAATTTTTGTGGTGGGCTCAGGAATGTCACCTAAACAAGGGACTCTCTGTGACCCGGCCAGAGGCGAGTCAGATTTTAACGACAGATGCCTCAGACAAAGCTTGGGGAGCTCATCTAAATGGAAAATGGGTACAAGACACGTGGCCTGCCAGACTTCAACATCTACATATCAACTTGAAGGAGATGTTAGCAGTCCAATTTGCATTGACAGCTTTCAAGGATTTACTTCTTCCAGGGCAGGTGTTGATTCAAACAGACAACACAACTGTCATGTGGTACATCAACAAGCAAGGGGGAACGCATTCTTATCCTCTATGCAGACAAGCAATGATTTTGTGGGAGACTGCTCTCAGTTTACAGCTAAATCTTCAGGCAAGGTTTCTGCCAGGAGCACAGAACTCCTTAGCAGATGTGTTGAGCAGACAAATTATGGATCCCCACGAGTGGAAATTGGATCCTCGTGTTTCAGAGATTGACAGTGTTATGGGGAACTCCAGACATAGATCTGTTCACTTCTCCACTAAATTACCAGCTGCCAAAGTTTTGCACAAAAAGGTTTCATCCCACAGCCTGGAAAGTGGATGCTCTCTCATTCAATTGGAGCAATCTTCATGTGTATGCCTTTCCACCTCTGCCTCTCCTCCCAAAGGTACTGCTGAAGGTCAGACAGGACAAGCCAAACATGATTTTAATAGCTCCAGATTGGCCTCGACAGCACTGGTACCCATTACTGAGAAGTCTGGTACAGGAGCCTCCATGGCCTTTGCCTTCGATTCCTCACCTGCTGTCTCAGGAGAACAGTCATTTACTCAATGTCAAACTTCATTCTCTGCATCTGACAGCCTGGCATATTCTGTTTTAAACCCTGGAGGGTCTCAGCTTCCACAACAAGTTTTGAATGTTATTTTGGAGGCCAGAAGGCCTAGTACAAGGAAAGTTTACGCAGATAAATGGAGGAGATTTTTATTGTGGAGTACAGCAAAGGACTTTGATGTTTCTAAGCCTAATTTAAGTGTGGCGCTTCAATACCTTACTGAGTTATTGGACAAAGGTTTGTCCTTCTCCTCTATAAAGGTTCATGCTGCAGCAATCTCTGCTCACTATGACTGTGACCCACCATTATTTTCTCAGCCTTTGTTTAAGCAATTCCTTAGAGGGGCAAAGAATATAAGACCCCCACGTAGAGCTCCTACTCCTGCTTGGGATCTCAATTTTGTGTTGGAGAAACTCACTCTACAACCTTTTGAGCCTGCAGCATTGGCAGAGTTGAAATATTTATCTTGGAAGACTGCTTTTTGTTGGCCATTACCTCTGCGAAGGGTTTCTGAATTACAGGCCCTTATGGCAGTTGAGCCTTTCTTAATTTTCCACAAGGATAGGGTATATTTGCGTACTAACCCTTCTTTTATGCCTAAAGTGGTTTCTAGTGTGGCTTTAAACCAAACTATTCATTTGCCTACTTTTTATGCAAACCCCCAAAATAAAGGGGAAAGGATTTTGCACACTTTGGATATACACAGACAGTTGCGATATTATTTGAGCAGAACTAAAGGGTTCAGGCAGTCTCAGCAGTTGTTTGTTTCTTTTGCTTTGGGTTCTCAGGGTAAACCTGTTTCAAAACAAACTATTTCTAAGTGGATTGGTTTTTGTCTTGCTTTCTGTTATTCCCATCATGGTAAGGAGATTCCAGCTGGGATTAGGCCTCATTCCACTAGGGCTACTGCCACTTCTACAGCTTTTTTAAGGGGTGGCTACTAAAGATATTTTGGAAGCAGCTACTTGGAGTTCAGTGCATACTTTCTCTAAGCATTACCACCTTCCACTTTACTCTAAATCTAGGGCTGGATTTGCAACTGCAATTTTACAAGGCATGTTGGCAGCGCCTAATGCTTTATAGTTTTGCCATCCTCCCTTACCTCTGCTTTGGGATTCTACCCATATGTAAGGACTGCAGCAATGTGAGATGAAGAACATAGTACAGTTTTGTACCTACCATAAATGTAGATGTTCAAGATCCACATTGCTGCAGTCCACTTACCTCCCTCCTTCATCTCTGTTGTTGAAGGTGGTGGTGTGGTTTGTGTTGTACATATTGTAAATATGGTTAGTGCACGGGTGGTTGGTTAGGTTTTGCTGGTTTTTGGCTTTAGCCTTTCTTGTTAGGGCCTTCTGACATCTGGGGCAAGAAAAGACTGAGGAAATGACGTCGGTCATGCGCTTTTGTACCCTGACGTCCTGATGTCAGTATTAAGCACCTTGACCGACGTCAACCTACTACTTTGGTATTCGGGCCGACCGAGGACAGCGGACTACCCATATGTAAGGACTGCAGCAATGTGGATCTTCGAACATCTACATTTATGGTAGGTACAAAACTGTACTTTTTCTTTAATCCATTTATTTGCTGACTGATGAGCAAAACTGCAGATTCCTTGTCTCAACTGGAAATAATTGATTGCTAAACTGATCCAGAATTTATGCTGATGAAAATTTGCCAGGAACTATATTGCCAGTAAAACTTGCTCCTTCAGAGAAAATGAGGCCAATCACACAAGTACTGCTTTAATGATACAAGGCCTCAGGACTTAAGGTAAAATCAGTCTGTGCACACTCTTTATATGAGAAGGGTTTACTTTTAACCCAGTCTATTTTGCTATTTTTACCAGCCATGAAGAAAAGACATTTCTGACCTTTCATGCCCTAGGGTATTCCATTAAAATGTACATTTTTATGGCAGGCTCTGTCTTCTTTTTTTTAACCACCTTTATTAAATTATCATTTAAAACACAGACGAACGTACATTAATATAAAAGAAAACAAACCATAACAGTTACCAATGTAATACATCATGTGTTCTTTTTTGTAACGATCATCAGTCCAACATTACATAAATTGCTCCTTCCTGCTCTTAAGTCTCACTCCTTGTCCTCCAGAACCTAATTCTGCATGCGTTGTTCTCACAATTTCCTTTTATTTCTATGTAATTTGATTCTTGCCTTTTCTAAAGATTATACTTGTTCTTTTGTCTCTCTTACAATATTCGTTACTTCAAGTACATTTGGTTTAGGCTTTGATTTCCTTTTTCTAGTAATTGCTTTTTGATCAGCCACCAGAATTAAACTTAACAAGGCCTTACTGTGTCTAGTCAATTCAGATCCTGTGACCCAGTTCAAAAGAATTATGTCTTTAGTTAACACCCATGTACTCGCTCAGTATTTCTAACGAGTACTCTGCAGGGAATTTAATTATCCCTTTTTTTACTGGAACTTTTGTTCTAGATTCGGCTAGATACACTTAACAGCACAGGTCTTTCACTTAGGATACCCCTATCCCTATCTGTTTCTCTTTGCCTATACTTTGATCTCATTCCCTGGTAGGGAAGGCAGTTTCTAGCCTGCAGTCCAAATGTCTTCTTCACTTGCCTTTCCCTCTCTAGTTATTTGCTCCCAGTACCTTGGTTCCTTTGCTAGTTTTCTCCAGTAAATTTCAGCCCTCTTGCCCATTATCTGAACCTCTACTTGCAGTCATCCCTATCAGAAAAATCTGCTTTCTCCATTCTCATGCTGGCTTAGTTCGTGAATACTTTCTTCTGCTTTATGAATAAAATATTGTGTATGGCTGCTGTTATTCTCCTCAAGGATCTGCATCCAAAACCCTACTCTGTCCTTATTTCTTGAATCTCCGCCTGCTACTTTGTCATCCCTTTACACTTTGACTTATAACGTTCTATTATGTGTATGAGCCTTAATTATGAAGCTGTAAAATGTCCCTTGAAATCAGATAATCTTAAACCACCTTGTTTTATTGGAAGAATCAGTTTATCCCACTTTACCCTTATCCTCTTCCCTTCCGAGATAAATTCCATCATCTCTTTAGTAATTATTGTCCACAACTACTCCTCTGGTTGGCAAAAATATGCTTGATGTGTATATAATACTAAAAGGACTAAAACATTTTCACTGCTTGTATCTTAATATCCATATCCGTAAACAACAGCTTCCAGTTCCTCAGTTGTTTTATCATCTTTCATTAAGGCTCTTCCCACATATCCTTAGCTGCCATAACAGAAGCCTTTTTAATCCATACTCCTAAATACTTCATTTTATCATGCCCCAGTATGTATGGGTATTGTTGAACCAATTCATGTGCGGCTACATAATTTACAGTTACAGCCTGTGTTTTTTTATCTTCAATAATTTTATTTTTGAAAAGACTTGAAACTGTCTCAAAATGTTCTACACCACTAAGGTGTCCTTTTCTGGATTTGTCAGGTGCAAAATAATATCATTTGCAAATAAAGCCAAGTTTTCGAGATTTCTACATCAGTTATAGCCTTTAATTTCTGAGTCACTTATTTTCTTTGCCAGTGGCTCTAAATATGTAAATAACAAGGGGGGGGGGGGCACCCCTGCCTAGTTCCTCTGTTCTGACACAATTTATCATAGAGGAACCTTCCCACTTTTATTCTTGCCTTCTCCTTTTAATATTTCCTAATGATCCTTATTATTATATCAGGGAATGCAAATTCTTCCATTGCCCTATTCATAAAATCCCTGCTTACTCTGTCAAATGCTTTCTTTGCATCAAGGCCCACTAGTGACATTTGTATTTTCTTACATTCTGCTTCCATGTGGATCATCATTGTTCTAGTAATGTTGTCAAATGTTTGCCTCCCCTCCACACAACCACATTAATATATATCTGTCAATTTTGACAATACCTTTGCCATTCCTTCTTTTAGCTGGTGTAGACATAAACAGTTTATAATCCTGGTTTAAAGTTGCATTAGGTCTGTATGTAGCTAGGTTTGATGGATCTTCACCATCTTTAGGTATCACAGCCACCACAGCTGTTTTCCAAAATGTTGATACTTCCCCTTCTTTTAAAATGGTGTTAAAACCTTCCAGATGTTTTAAAATACTGTTAAACAAAATATTCCATATCTTTATCACTTTCTTCCCTCAAAACCATCTGTTCCTGTATATCACTGTTTTTATAGCATCTCCACCTCTCTTAACTGTTAATTGTTTAGCCTCATCTACCTGCATACTTAAGTTTTCCGTAAGCATTTCCATTTGTGCTCATTCTTAATTTCTACTTATCTCTGTTTTATACAAATTTTCATAACATTTCCGAAGTAGCTCTAATACTTCTACAGGATCTCTGGTTATTTTTCTTGTTTTAGGCTCCCTAAGTTTGGAGGCAACCCTTTCTACTTTCTGTTAGCCAACTTGTGCTGAGCTGAAAGTTTTTGTGCTCTGGAGTTGTCAAAAAACATTTGCTTAACAGCAATCTTTTTATACTCATGCATATTATCCAGGCCTTTAGCAGTTTCCCGTTGCACCTCTTGTTTTGTTATATTCACCTTATTCTGCAATACTTCAACCTTTGTCAGATCCTCTAAATACTTTATTTCTTAATGACATTGTTTCTTTTATTTTTTAGCTACATTTTAATTTTATCCCATTCACTAGCTATAACATCTAAAGAAATGTCTGTCTTCCCTAATAACGCTTGAATAACTTCCTTTCTTTTTAACAGGTAGCTAGAAAAGCACCAATGTCTCATTTTTATTTCTTTACCATGCATTTTTGCCTTAGTTTTTATTGGTGCATAGTCTGAAATAGTTGTTGAATGTGTGTTGAAGGTTTTAATTAAATGCACATGTTCCTGTGAAATGTACTTTTTATCTAGTATAGCCCAGTATTTTACCTTGGGGAATATATGTAAATTCTCGGAGTTCCTACTGCTGAATTCATATCTTACATAACAAATGATGTTCTTCATGATGTCCTTCAAGGATGCATCTGCAGTCCTTACAAATGGGTTGTCCTGTCGTCAGGCAGCCCTTCGGTCAGCCGGATTCCAAAGTCTGGGTCCGGCATTGGCTGGTGTCGCACTTCACCCGACGTCATTGCTGCAGTTATTCGGGTATAAAGGCATCAGCCGACGCCATTTTCCTCAGTCTTTCTTGCCGCGTGGCGCCCGAAGCAGAAGCTGTTCGCAAGTGCCGGTCGGTCAGAACCAGAGATTACTACTACCGAATACTTCTACTACCAAGACTTCTAAAGCTAAGTACCCGCTGGGGACTCTTTCTTGCCTCAGCCGATGTCAGAAAAAGTGAATAACTGTTTAACTTGTGGGAAACAAATACCTCATAAAGATTTCCACTCTTACTGCTTACCTTGTTTAGGCCCAGACCACGACGTAGCAGCTTGTCTAGCCTGTGCTTTTAACCGACGGACGCTTAGACGTCTGTCGGAATTTGCTGAGCAGTTTTTCGCCCGATTTTGCTTATATTATGCCGACGGAGCCTCCGACTTCGCAAATATCCAAAAAACGCAAGGAAAAGGACCGACACTCGCGGTCCGCGGTTTCGGCCGAAACCGCGGTTAAGCCAACCATGAGTGTCTCGGTTTCGGCTGAAACCGAGCAAGCGGTTCTTCCTTCAGCTGAAAACTTACCTTCTACCGAGGCCTCTTCCAACCTGGTGGAATCGGCTTCTGAAATCCAACCTGCAGTTGTGGTTTCTCAGGAATTATCTGACACTATTCCCTTGGATATTTCTACCCCTGCACGTGGAGCTGCTAGGCCTCCAGCAGCCATGTCCATTAAGGCCTTTGCCAGGGCTAAAGCAGCTAAAGCTACTAAATCTGTGCCTGTTAAGACCCCCTCTCACAGGCCTAGCTCCAGTTTCCAAATGCTTAGTCTAGCAGAGGATCTCATTTCTTTAATCCGGGGATCCCAACCTCACCCAGACAGGGCCTCTCACCCACCTCCAGAGAAGAGGCCTAGAGCAGAGCCCCCTGAGCCAGTTTCCACAGATGATTCCTCTGATGATTCAGATAATACAGACCCTCCAGAGGCTCCGTTTTCTCCTTATGAAGACTCTGATGCTGAAGAGTCCATGCCTTCTGCCTCTCCGCCTGAGGAATTTTCTTTTGGGGAAACCTTGCATGCTATGAGGGAACAATTTCAGTGGCAGGGCCAGGATTTTTCAGACTCCAGAAAAAGGCTTAGAACCTTTTTACATTTACCACAACATAGGCCTCTAGCTATACCTCCAGTTCTTTCTGTTATGGATGATGCATTTAATGATGCTTGTACTGCTCCTGATTCTCTACCTCCGGCCCCTGCTAAGCCCGATAGGTACTACAGGGTCCCGGACACACATCACCATTTATACAAGGCTCCTTTTGCAGATCCCGAGACTATCTCCCAGGGACCTAAGGCTGTAGCAACTACCTCTGCAAAAAAAACCCTCCCCTCTGAAAGGGAATCCAGGTCCTTAGAGAGATGGGGTAAAAAAGTTTACACTTCTGCTACTCTTTCAGCTAGGGCTTTGAACTGTCAATTTCACATGATCCAGTATCAAGAATTTATGCTAGACCAGTTAACCAAAAAACTGTCCTCGGATGAACCTTTAGACAAGAAATATGTTCAGGAAATGGTACATAACATTCAACAAGTTAGTAACCATTCTTTAAAATGCGGCTATGATGCACTGGAGGCTTCCTTTAGATCAGCCATGACTGGCACAGTTATCAGAAGGCATGCATGGTTAAAAGAGCAGGCCTTACCAGACCATGTCAAATCAAAACTATTAGATGCTCCTATGGACAAGATCAATTTGTTTGGCTCTCCTGCACAACAGGTGCTGAAGAAAATGGAAGAGAAGGCAAAATCTGTCCAAACAGTGAAAGATTTCTTACAGGTCCAACCTCCAAGGTTTAGCAGGAATTGGCCCTCAAAGAATTGGTCCTTTCCAGACTCCTCCAGAGCTCAGAGAGGCAGGAATAGGCGTTCAAGAGGCAGAAGCCAATCCAGGGGTGCCTACAGGGGACGCCAGTGGCAGGGTAACAACCACCGAGGCACAGACACAGCCACCGCCACTACTACAGGACAATCACAGTGACTTGGCTCTGGCACCGCCTACCAGGGAACAACTAGAAGCACCCTTAGGCGGAAAGCTAGCCTTATTTTCAAAGAACTGGCATTACATCACAAGAGACAAGTGGATTTTGCAGACAATAGACCAAGGCTACAGGTTTCATTTCCATACTCTACCAGGGAAGAGAGGAATGCCAAACCTACCTCCAAATCAAAAGGCAGAAGCTCTAAAACAAATAAATCAACTATTAAGGATGAGAGCTGTGGAAAAGGTACCATATATGGAGCAAGGAAAGGGCTTTTACTCCAGGCTCTTCCTGGTACCAAGGAAAGAAAGCAAATGGAGACCTATTCTCGACCTGTCCGCTTTAAACACATTCCTCATTGTTCCAAAATTCAAAATGCTGACCCTACAGCAGCTTCTTCCCATGCTGGGCAAGGAGTCTTGGCTGGTATCTCTAGATCTCAAGGAGGCATACCTGCACGTCCCCATATGACCAAATTGCAGAAGATACCTCAGATTTCTTGCAGGATCAGAGCATTATCAATTCTCAGCATTGCCCTTTGGCTTATCTACTGCCCAGAGTGTTCACGAAATGCCTGGCATCAGTAATCGCTCATTGCAGGCTTCAGGGAATCCAAATCTACCCTTACCTGGACGACTGCCTGATACAAGCGGACAGCAAAAACAAGCTAGCAGAAGACTTGAAAAGGGTCATTTACCTTCTACAAGCCCTGGGATACACAGTCAATATAAAAAAGTCAAGGCTGATACCATCCCAAAGAATAACCTTTTTGGGTGCGGAACTGGACACATCCAAACAAATGGCATTCCTAACAGTAGAAAAACAGGAGCAACTCCCTCTCTACTTCTTGGCATTAACAAAGCAAAACCATCTAACAGCAAGAAAAGTCCTGCAAGCCTTGGGCTTCATGGCATCCTGCATAATATTGGTCCCACATGCCAGACTGCATATGAGAAAGCTACAGTGGTACCTAAGGAATATATGGTCTCAACACAAGCACAGCCTAAAAACCCAAATTCCAATAATTCCATGCCTGAAGCAGGAATTCCAATGGTGGGCTCAGGCCTGTCAATCAAACAAAGGAATGCCCTTCCTCAGCACTCAACCAAGCCAAACCATCACAACGGACGCCTCAGACCTCTGTTGGGGGGCCCACATGCTGGACAAGTGCATACAAGGTTTATGGACTCAAGAGCAGCTGCACCTACACATAAACCTAAAGGAAATGCTGGCAGTAAAACTGGCAATTCAGGCTTTCAGACCATTTCTTCGACAAGGTCAATTGCTGATAAGGACAGACAACACCACAGTTATGTGGTACATCAACAAGCAGGGAGGCACACATTCGTACCCTCTATGCCGGATGGCCATGGACCTCTGGAATGTGGCCCTGAGTTACAACATTCAGTTACAAGCAATCTTTGTACCAGGAAAAGAAAACATCCTAGCAGACATACTAAGCAGGACTACCACGGATGCCCACGAATGGATGCTGCATCCGGACATCTTCAAAACCATTACAAGAAAATGGGGACTCCCAGAAATAGACTTATTTGCATCCCCACGCAATCACCAACTAAAGAAATTCTGCACCAGGACGTACCACCCACTGGCTTGGAAGGTGGACTCTCTATCCTTCAGTTGGAAAAATCTGGCAGCATATGCATTCCCACCACTTCCTTTGATGCACAAGGTGCTATTGAAGATCAAAGAGGACCGTCCAAGGATCATTCTGATAGCTCCAGACTGGCCAAGGCAACATTGGTACCCATTACTCAGGAGCATGTCTCGGGAACAGATGTGGACCCTTCCCCTAGTTCCCTTGCTGTTAACTCAGAACAACTACAACACCCTGCATCCAAACCTGAAAACTCTGCAGCTGCCTGCCTGGAACATTGCATAAGACAAATTAACCCAAATTTATCCCAAAGGGTTAAAGACATTATCCTGGAAGCTCGCAGACCTTCAACAAGGAAAACCTATTCAGCAAAATGGAAAATATACCTCATTTGGAGCACTGTTAAAGGAGAAGATGTGTCACTGGTAAACATAGCCAACATCCTGGAATACTTGGCAGAGCTCTTCCACAAAGGCCTGTCCTACTCTTCCATTAAGATTCATGCATCAGCTATTTCAGCAGAATACGACTTGGATCCTCCAGTCTTCTCACATCCTCTGCTCAGGCAGTTTCTGAGAGGAATTAAAAATGTAAAACCACCTAGGAAGCCACCACTACCTGCATGGGACTTGAACTTTGTGCTAGAAAAATTGACACTTCCTCCTTTCGAACCAGCAGCAACAGCAGAATTGCAATACTTATCATGGAAAACTGCTTTCCTGCTGGCAATCACTTCAGCAAGAAGGGTTTCTGAGCTACAGGCATTAATGGCAGTACAGCCCTTTCTGATCTTCCATCAAGATAGTGTCCATGAGAACAAATCCTACTTTTATGCCTAAGGTGGTCTCCAGAGTATCCTTAAACCAGGCTATCCACCTACCTACATTCTTCCCCAACCCGCAGAACAGGGGAGAAAGACTGTTGCATACCTTGGATGTACACAGACAATTATGCTACTACCTGGACAGGACCAAGAGCAATAGAAAAACTGACCAGTTACTGGTAGCATATGCAACAGGAATGGAAGGGAAAGCAATTTCAAAACAGACAATATCTAAGTGGATAGGAAATTGCATTAGATTTTGTTACTCCTACCATGGAAAGAAAACTCCAGAAAACATCAGGCCTCACTCTACAAGAGCTACAGCCACTACCACAGCTTTTCTTCGAGGAGTGGCTACCAAAGACATTTTAGAGGCTGCTACTTGGAGCTCCGTGCATACATTTGCCAAGCATTATAATTTACCCTTATACTCTAGATCCCGAGCAGGTTTTGCCACTGCTGTTTTGCAAGGGATCTTAACTACACCATAATTCTATTTATTCCTCCTCCCCCAGTTTGGCTATGGTATTCTACCCATTTGTAAGGACTGCAGATGCATCCTTGAAGGACATAGTACAGTTTTGTACCTACCATAAATGTAGATGTCCGATAGGAATGCATCTGCAGTCAGGATTACCCACCCTCCTTCCCCTCTGTGGTACTCCTAGGGTATTTGCCCCTCTTATAGCTAGCTGGGGGAATCTATTATGGTGTATTTGTTTGTATATATGTACATACATGCTTATTTTTTGTTTGCTCTCTAATATTTGGAATCATTGGCGTTTATCCAAATTTAGCCTTCCTAGAGGGCACCTGGCATCTGGGGCAAGAAACACTGAGGAAAATGGCGTCGGCTGATGCCTTTATACCCGAATAACTGCAGCAATGATGTCGGGTGAAGTGCGACACCAGCCGATGCCGGACCCAGACTTTGGAATCCGGCCGACCGAAGGGCTGCCTGACGACAGGACAACCCATTTGTAAGGACTGCAGATGCATTCCTATCGGACATCTACATTTATGGTAGGTACAAAACTGTACTTTTCACTGTTGCAGTCATTACATTTGGGTAATCTGCTGGCAGGTTGCCCTCAGTCAGCCTGAATTCCAAAGTCTTGGGTCCTGTGTCGGCTGTGGTCTCCTCTTCCATGATGTCAGGTTGTCAGGGGTATAAAACAAGCGGCCAACGCCATTTTCTTCAGTCTTTATTGCCGTCGTGGTGCCCGAAGCAGAAGCAGTTCGCAAGTGCCGGTCGGCTGACTCCTGAAATGTTCGAGTTTCAGAACTTAAGTCTTCACTAAAGCTAAGTACCCTGTTGGGGAAACTTTTTTCTTGCTCCATTCCGATGTCAGAAAAAGTTAATAATTGTATTACTTGTGGGAAGCAAATACCTCATAAGGATTTTCATTTATACTGTATTCCTTGCCTAGGCCCTGATCATAACGTGCCTGTCTGTTTTGTGCTAGATTTAACCAACGCACTATTAAGCGTCGATATATTTTTGCCTCAAAATATTTTGGAAGCAGATTTAACTATCCTGAAATGTCATCGGATAGCAATCCGACTACCGGAGTACCCAGAAAACACAAAGAAAAGGACAGAGACAGACCATCGAGGTCCAAAACCGATGATGAAGCTTCTCCTAACCCAGTCACCCGTTCGCCGGTACTCTGGGAGGTGCTTTCGCAGCCCCTGATATCCACTACTTTCGAGTCGCAGGCCCCTACCGAGATCCATGTGAAGTCCGGCACGCCGTGAGATTCTCAAAGTATTGTACCCACGGATGTCTCTCCCTCGGATGGGTCCAGAGCCGCTTAGCAGGCACCGGCTTCTGAGGGTGTATTCAGGCCTCAACATTTTTATATAAAACTGACGCCAGCTTCAAAATCAGACAAAATCAACTTCTAAAACTAAAAAACTGATGCATGAGCCACGTGCACAGGCCTCTATGCCCAAAAAACAGATGATCAAAATGGCTGAAGACCTAATTACCGTGATCAGAGGTTCCCAACCCCCTCCTGATAAGAGGCCTAGGCAAGACACTGATTATAAATCTTCAGATCAGGTTTCTATTTCTTCTGATTCCTCTTCTGATCAGGAATTATCTATAACTCCCTATGAGGATTCTGATGCAGAGGAATCTATCCCATCTGCATCACCTCCTGAGGATTATTCATTTGGCGAAACCTTGCATACTTTGAGGGAGCATTTTCACTGGGAGAGTCAAGATTTCTCAGAATCAAAAAAGAGACTCTGGGATTTCCTTCTTCTCCTTCAGCATAGGCCTTTAGCCATGCCTCCTGTTTTAGACATTGTGGATGATGTGTTTTCGGAGTTGAGCTTGACTCCAGACTCCTTACCTCTGGCTCCCAGCAAGCCAGACAGATATTATAAGGTCCCTGACTCACACAAATTTTTATTTAGAAACCCTGCTGCTGACCCTGAAACTATTTCACAGGGTCCCAAGGGTGTTAAGGCCTTAACAGCAAAAAATCCTAACCTCCTCTGACAGAGATTCAAGGGCACTTTGGGACACAGCCTTGACTTACCAAGTACATCTTCAAGCCCAATTCCTGCCAGGAAAGCAAAATACTCTGGCAGACGATTTAAGCAGAAACATTATGGACCCTCGAGAGTGGAACCTAGATCCACAAGTCTTCAGCATGATAATAAAGAAATGGGGGATACCAGACATAGATCTCTTTGCCTCTTCTTAGATTTATCAATTGGAAAAATTCTGCACAAGGACTTATCACGTACAAGCATGGAGAGTGGACGCCCTATCTTTCAGTTGGAAAAACCTGTCAGTTTACGCCTTTCCTCCTCTGCCTCTTCTTCCCATGGTACTACTAAAAGTCAGACAAGAGAAACCAAAGATGATACTAATTGCCCCGGACTGGCCCCGCCAATACTGGTACCCAATCCTAAGGAACATGTCTCAATTCCCAGCTTGGTACTTACCTCAAATACCTCACTTACTGTCCCAGCAAAACAAGCAAATCCTGCACAATCGGCTCCAAACACTGAACCTGGCAGCATAACCGATCATGTAGATGTTCATTGTGTTACCCTGCTGCAGTCATCACACTTGGGTTATCCTGCCGTCAGGCGATCCCGCAGTCGGCCCAAATTCCAAAGTCTTGGTCCAGCGTCGGTTGCTGTCTGTTCTTCCCAGACAGTGCGCCAGGGGTATACAAGAGGCATCCAACGCCATTTTCTTCAGTCTTTCTTGCCGCGCAGTGCCCGAAGCAGAAGCAGTTCGCAGGTGCCGGTCGGCCGACACCTGAGATTTTCGAATAGAGTTTCAGTCCGAAGTCTTCAAAGCCCCGTTGGGGAACCTTTTCTTGCCTCAGTCCTATGTCAGAAAAAGTTAACAATTGCATTTCTTGTGGGAAGCAAATACCTCATAAGGACTTTCATTCTTATTGTATACCTTGCCTAGGCCCAGACCACGACGTCACTGGTTGCCGGTTTTGTGCTAGGTTCAATAAGCGACCTATAAAGCGACGCTTTGATTTCGCACAACACTTCTTCGGTAGGAAATTTAATTACACTATGCCGTCGGAAAAGCTGACTACCGGCGTGCATAAAAAACGCAAAGATAGACAGGCAACCTAGATCCAAACCAGACTCCAAGGCCTCGGCTGGGCCGGTCGCCGGTCCTCTGGTTTAAAGTGAAGCGCCTACGCAGCCCCTGGCTACCGCAGAATCAGAACCCCAGACCACTTTGGATTCTCCAGCAGAGAGTTCTAGGTCGACGCAGCCATTTTCTTTAGGCCCTACCGACTACATTGCAGAAGGAGAAGCCGGTGCTGTACAAACACCTTTGGTTTCAGAAGGTGTAAAATCTTATGCTAAGCTTAAGACTCCTCTAAAACCAAAAAAGACTGCACTTCAGTCTCCAGTTCAAGGCCCCATGCCTAAGAAACAGATGCTTAAAATGGCTGAAGATTTGATTTCTTTAATCAGGGGTTCCCAACCCCCCCCCCCGACAAAAGGCCTAGACAAGAGGAGGATTATGCCTCCTCTGATAAAGTGTCTATTTCCACAGGCTCCTCTGAGGAACAGATTACTCCTTTCCCCCTTATGAAGATTCTGATGCTGAAGATTCCATTCCCTCAGCTTCTCCCCCTGAAGACTATTCTTTTGGGGAAACCTTACATACCATGAGGGAACATTTCCACTGGGAAGGTCAGGACTACTCCGACTCAAAGAAAAGGCTCCGAGAGTTTCTTTTACTCCCCCAGCACAGACCACTTGCTATCCCCCCAGTTTTAGACATTGTGGATGATGTTTATTTAGAATCTAGTCTAAATCCAGATTCTCTGCTTCCTGCTCCAGCCAAACCAGATAGATACTATACAGTGCCTGACTCGCACAAATTCCTTTTCAAAAGCCCTGTTGCTGATCCAGAGACAATCTCCCAGGGTCCCAAAGGGGCTAAGGCTTCTATGGCCAAAAGTCCTGTACCCTCTGAAAGGGACTCCAGAGCACTAGATAGGTGGGGGAAGAAGGTTTACACCTCAGCTACTCTGGCTATGAGAGCACTAACTTGTCAATTTCACATGCTTAAATACCAGCAATTCCTAATGTCTCAAATAAAACAAAAGATGAGCACGCACCCTCAACAGTCTGAATTCAAGGAAATGCAGGATCTGGTGCATGCAGCTGAACAGGTGGGCCAACGTACTTTACAATGAGGATTTGATTCCTTGGAAGCGTCCTGTAGAGCAGCTGTTACTGGGTCTGTTATACGTAGGCATGCTTGGTTAAAGGAACAAACTCTGCCTGATCATGTTAAAGCAAAGTTATTAGATGCACCCTTACAGCAGGATGTCTTATTTGAGGTTAAAGCAGAAGAGGTTTTAAAGAAAATGGAGGATAAGGCAAAATCTATGCAGACGGTCAAAGATTTCTTACAGGTACAGCCCCCACACTTCAGCAGAAATTGGCCAACAAAAAATTGGTCCTTTCCAGCTTCTGGCAGACCACAGAGTGGTAAATACAGGCGCCCAAGGGGCAGAGGACAAGCACAAATCCCTTACAAACCTCTCCAATGGGGCACTGCAACACAGAAGGGAGGAGAAGACAGGTCCCAAACTACTAGAAGGCAAGCACAATGACTTAAACCTCAAACTGCCAAGCAAAACTCTCTTGGCAGCTCCCTTGGGAGGAAAATTAACACCTTTTGCAGACAACTGGCGCATCGTCACAAAGGACAAATGGGTCCTAGACATTATCTCACAAGGATACAGACTCCATTTCCACACCTTGCCAAGGATAAAAGGCATGCCAAACCTGCCACAAAATCAATGGGCAGAGGCACAAAAACAAATTACAGCTCTCATGGACATGAGAGCAATTCAACTGGTACCTACACAGGAGCAAGGCCAAGGATTTTACTCAAGGCTCTTTCTTGTCCCCAGAAAGGACAATGCTTGGAGACCCATTCTGAACCTTTCACTTCACTTCTAAACACCTTCTTGCAAGTACCCAAATTCAAGATGCTAACACTACAGCAGCTTCTTCCCATGTTGGGCAAGAAAGCTTGGCTAGTAACATTGGACCTCAAGGAGGCATACCTGCATGTCCCTATCAGACAGAATTGCAGAAGATAACTCTGCTTCATTGCAGGTTCAACCCATTACCAATTCTCTGCACTGCCCTTTGGCTCATCTACTGCGCCCAGGGTCTTCACAAAATGCCTGGTACCAGTAATTGCATACTGCAGAAAAGAGGAATTCAAATATATCCATACCTGGACGACTGCCTCATCCAAGCAGAAAGCAAGGACACTCTCTTACATCATCTGGCTTTTGTAAAACACCTTTGAAGTTGCCTAGGGTACACAGTAAACGAAAATAAATCAAAACTAGTGCCCTCACAAAATATGACATTCCTGGGTGCCAGCCTGAATACAACGGCCCAGATGGGCTTACCTGATGCCAGACAAACAACTACAGCTAACTCAATACTTCAAAACAATGGCAACAAAGACCCAACTCCCTGCAAGAAAAATTCTGCAGGCCTTGGGCTTCATGGCATCTTGCATACTACTAATACCATTTGCAAAACTGCATATGAGGAAATTACAATGGTACCTAAAAAGCATATGGACTCAACACAGCCACAGCTTGGAAACAATGATACCTCTCATTCCCTGCCTTCGACAGGAGTTTCTATGGTGGTCACAGGCATGTCACCTCAACAAGGATCAGCCTTTCACCTTACCCCCAGCCAGGCAAACTATGACGACAGATGCAGCTTATAATAATGACAGACACCACCACAGTAATGTGGTACATAAACAAACAAGGGGGTACACACTCCTACCCTCTATGCAGGCAAGCAATGACCTTGTGGAACACAGCACTGGCTTACCAAGTACAAATACAAGCTCAATTCCTGCCAGGAAAGAAGAACACATTGGCAGACGACCTAAGCAGAAACATCATGGATTCCCACGAGTGGAAACTGGATCCACAAGTATTTGCAATGATAACTTAAAAAGTGGGGACACCCAGATATAGACCTGTTTGCTAGCCCCCAAAACTATGAACTAACAAAATTTTGCACAAGGGCATTTCACCATCAAGCTTGGAAAGTGGACGCACTCTCATTCAGTTGGAAAATGCTGTCAGTTTATGCCCTTCCCTCCATTGCCCCTTCTCACAAAGGTGCTGCTGAAAGTCAGGATGGAGAGACCACAAATGATACTCATTGTCCCAGACTGGCCACGCCAGCACTGGTACCCACTATTAAGGAATATGGCCCAGGGCCCACCATGGATTTTACCACAAATTTCTCATCTGCTCACACAGCAAGACAGTCAGACTCTACACAGCCAGCTCAAAACCTTAAATTTGGCTGCATGGCAAATCTCCTAAGCAACCAGCCAGCTCCTCTTTCACAAGCTGTTATGGATGTTATTCTGGAGGCCAGGAGACCCAGCACCAGGAAAGCCTACTCAGACAAATGGAAAAGGTTTTGCGCCTGGAGCCAAGCTAAAGGCCAAAATACCCTTCTGCCGGACATACCTCAGATTCTACAATATTTAACTGAGATTTTACACAAAGGACTTTCTTTTTCATCTATTAAAATCCACGCCTCAGCTATTTCAGCTCACTACAACACTGATCCTTCCTTATTTTCACATCCACTTCTAAGGCAGTTTCTCAGAGAGGCCAAAAACATTACGCCTCCCAGGAGAGCACCAACACCAACCTGGGACCTCAATTTTGTTATAGAAAAACTTACGCTACCTCCTTTTGAGCCAGCTTTCTCAGCTGACTTAAAGTTTGTATCATGGAAGACTGCCCTGCTGCTAGCAATTACTTCATCCAGAAGAGTCTCAGAGCTTGAGTCTCAGAGCTTCAGGCTCTTATGGCGGTAGAGCCTTTCCTCATTTTTCATCAAGACAGAGTTTCTCTACGAACTAACCCCTCCTTTATGTCTAAGGTGGTATCCAGTGTGGCTCTAAATCAAATCATCCATTTACCCACCTTCTTTCCAAATCCGCAGAACAAAGGAGAAAGACTCCTGCATTCCTTGGACATTCACAGGCAGCTATGTTACTACTTGGATAAAACTAAGGTTTTCAGAAAATCTGACCAGCTTTTTGTATCCTATGCTACAGCATCACAAGGAAAGGCTATTTCAAAACAGACCATTTCCAAATGGATAGGACATTGCATACGTTTTGCTACACCCACCATGGAAAACCAGTTCCTGCTAGCATTAGGCCCCACTCCACCAGGGCAGCAGCTACATCTACAGCCTTCCTCAGGGGGCTGCCTACCAAGGATATTCCAGAAGCTGCAACTTGGAGTTCAGTACACACCTTCAGCAAACACGATCACTTACCACTTTACTCTAAGATTAGAGCTGGCTTCGCCACTGCAGTTTTGCAGGGCCTTCTAGCCTCCTCTAACCTTGTTTGACTCCACCTCCCATCCTTAGCTTTGGTATTCTACCCAAGTGTGATGACTGCAGCAGGGTAACACGATGAACATAGTACAGTTTTGTACCTACCATAAATGTAGATGTTCGAGTGTATACCCTGCTGCAGTCCAGGTTACCCTCCCTCCATCCCCTCTGAACTAGCTGAACTTATCTCTGCCACTCTATCCTATGCTACCTCTGTGGTGTATTTGCTTGTGCCTAAGGGTATTGTTTTATTTTTATATAGCTATATGTATTTATTTATATATATATATATATTTTTTTTGCCTACCTATTGGGGGCACCTGACATCTGGGGCAAGAAAAAACTGAAGAAAATGGCGTCAGATGCCTCTTGTATACCCCTGGCGCACTGACGTCAGGGAAGAAGCGACAGCAGCAGACGCCGGACCAAGACTTTGGAATTGGCCGACTTGGGACCGCTTCTGACGGCAGGATAACCCAAGTGTGATGACTGCAGCAGGGTATACACTCGAACATCTACATTTATAGTAGGTACAAAACTGTACTTTATTCAAACAACACCTCTCAGTAAAGCTGTGATGGATGTCATTTTGGAAGCCAGAAGGCCTAGTACTAGAAAATCTTATGCTGATAAATGGAAGAGATTCTGTGCTTGGAACCAAGCACAAGGAACTGATACAGCAGAGCCAGATATTCTTCAGATTTTACAATACTTGACTGAAATGCTTGACAAAGGCCTATCTTTTTCATCAATAAAAATCCATGCCTCCGCCATCTTGGCTCATTGCAACACAGAGCCACCAATCTTTTCTCATCCTTTACTAAAGCAGTATCTTAGAGGGGCCAAAAATTTAAGACCTCCCAGAAGATCACCAGTTCCTGCATGGGACCTCAATTATATGTTGGAAAAGCACACCCTGCCTCCATTTGAACCAGCTGCTACTGCATATCTAAAGTTCTTATCATGGAAAACAGCTCTGCTCCTGACAATTACTTCAGCAAAAGAGTCTGAGAGCTACAGGCCCTCATGGCTGTGGAGTCTTTTATAATTTTTTACCCAGACAGGGTGTCCCTGAGGACCAATCCTTCATTTATGACTAAGGTGGTTTCTGGTGTGGCTCTTAACCAAACTATTCATCTGCCAACCTTTTATCTAAATCCGCAGAACAAGGGGGAGAGGATTCTGCATTCCTTGGACGTACACAGACAGCTAAGATTCTACTTGAGTAGGACTAAAGCTCTAAGAAAAACTGAGCATTTTCTAGTGACATATGCTGCAGGATCAGAAGGAAAGGCTATTTCAAAGTGGATAAGCCACGCATTTGTTTCTGCTACTTACACCATGGCAAACCTGTGCCCAAGGACATTAGGTCTCATTCCACCAGGGCTGCAGCTACATCAGCATCCTTTCTCAGAGGAGTACCAACCAAAGACATTCTAGAGGCTGCTACTTGGAGTTCTGTTCACACTTTTACAAAGCATTATCATTTGCCTCTCTACTCTAAGTACAGGGCAGGCTTTGCCACTGCAGTTCTGCAGGGCCTTATAGCCGCCCCTAATGCTGTTTAGCTCCAGCCTCCCATCTATAGCTTTGGGATTCTACCCAAATGTAATGACTGCAGCAGTGAAACACGAAGAACATAGTACAGTTGTGTACACTTACCATAAATGTAGATGTTCGAGTGTATTCACTGTTGCAGTCCAGGTTACCCGCCCACCATCCCCCCTTTTATTCTGGAGTTTCTTTTTCCTTCACTATCTTCTACAACTTATGTGGTGTATTTGCTTGTAGATGAAGGTAAACTTTGTATTGTTGTGTGTGTGTGTGTGTGTGTGTGTGTGTGTGTGTGTGTGTATGTATGTATGTATATATATATATATATATATATATATATATATATATATATATATATATATATATATTTTTTTTTTTTTTTGCTACCCTTTTGAGGGGCACCTGACATCTGGGGCAAGAAAAACTAAAGAAAATGGCATTGGCTGCTTGTTTTATACCCCTGACGACCTGACGTCATGGAAGAGGAGACAGCAACCGGTGCAGGACCCAAGACTTTGGAATTCAGGCCGACTGAGGGCAACCTGCCAGCAGATTACCCAAATGTAATGACTGCAACAGTGAATACACTCTAACATTTACATTTATGGTAAGTGTACACAACTGTACTTTTTCATAAATTTCTTCAGAAGTCTATTCCTTTTTGTTGTATTTTCCTTTCTAGGTCCTCAAGGTACATCCTCATTATTGCTAATCAAATTCTATTCACCACTTACTTATGCTCCCTGATGAAAGCTGATAATTTCTTCTAAAATATTCTTAAGGTTCATAATAGCAGTTTTGGCAGACTATAAATACATGCCAGCATAACCCCCTCCCTTGCTAATAGACCCTTATTACCACATATCTGCCATTATCATCTGTTTCCCCTATTCTATCACTGTTGGAACTCCTCTAGAAATTAGTGTAACTACTCTTTTTCTTTGTCCTTGATATTCTGACTACCCATCCCAAAATCCTTTCTTTATAAAATTGACATGCTCATTTCTTTCCAAATGTGCCAGTATCATTTCTATTTGCACTCTGCATTTCTGAAAATAATTCAGTACTCTCTACCATTTTGTCTATACCTGAAAATAATTCAATACTCTTTACCTTTTTGTCTGTACTTGTAAGGCAATTTACATTCCAAAACAATATGGATATCTTGGACATTATGACAAGAAGTTATTGTTCCCAACAGTTGTGTGACATCTTCTTTGAATGTGCATTGCCAACTTTTGAGTTACCTGCACACATTAATGTTTGGTAGGTTGATCTTTTCTGCAGTTTTCTTGTCCTCTCCATTTGAATCTGTCACATTTTTCAAGACTTTTTGTTTCAGTGAAAAGCCCCAATTAAAAAAAAAAACTAAATACATTTTCAGAACACCCTTTGAATATTTTAACTTAGAACAAATGCACAAAATGATGTACATCTTCAAAAAAAATAAATAAATAAACCCTCCAGATAAGAACACTTGTCCCAAATCAAGTGTTGTACCCAAAGGTATTAGCTAACCTAAAATCAAGGTTACCAGCGCTAAAGTTCATGTTACAGCCTTTGTTCCCACTTACACTGATTACTGTTTTTTTTTCTTATCTTTATTTCACTTCCAGATCTGAAAACCAGCTTGTACGCTTTCTTCAGCAAACATTAACTTTTAGCACTTAAGGAAAATTTCACTGGCTAGCTTAAAAAAAAGTATAAACTATTCTATTAAATGCATTGAAGTATTAAGTGTGCTAGGGAAGCTGCTATCGCTTATTTACTTCCATTAATTTTGAACTTTATTTTTCACTAAACTGCTTGTACTTTACCTTTGAATTTTGCATTTTCCTTAACAAACAATGCTCAGAACGCTCAAGATTAATTGTTTGCATCTGCAGATAGATAGTCTTCATGGAAACATAATCAATCATGAAAAAAAAATGATAACTCTACAGATACACAAAGGAGTCTTTGTTAATTTCACTCAAAGAATAACAGAATTTACAACTGCATTCAGCTGTAGACTTCTTGACTCCCAATGAATATTTGCTAAAGGAAAAAGCAATAAGCTAATATCATTGCACATGCAAGAAATGTAGCACTTCTCATGACATTCATTATTTTGACTTATTTTTCAAACCTACTTTCTTACAAAAAACATTTTTTAATTAAGCCAAGGGGAAATGAATCCAGACATTCACCTATGCAGAAATAAGAGAAAACACCTCAACTCTACATATAATATAGTCAGTGCACTTGAATACCTTGGCCTCAACCCCTGCAACTCAAAATTACTGCATATTAACTTAACCTTGCTTTTGTCTAAAATTTATTTTCTTTTTGTACATTACAAAGCCTATATTTCTTAAAACTAAAAAAAAAATGTATATGTGTGTGTGTATGTATATGCATGTATATATATGTGTATGTGTGTGTATGCATGTGTGTATGTGTATATCTATATATCTATATATATATATATATATATATATATATATATATATATATATATATATATATATATATATATATATACGTGTGTGTATGTGTGTGTATATATATATATATGTGTGTGTATATATATATATATATATATATATATATATATATATATGTGTGTGTGTACGTGTGTGTGTGTGTGTGTGTATATATATATATATATATATATATATATATATATATCTACGTATATGTATATATATATATATATATATCTAGGTATATGTATGTGTGTGTGTGTGTATATATATATATATATATATATATATATATATATATATATATAGTATGCATGTGTATGAAAGGGGGCACTTGTTTACATTAATAAATTTAAAACATATCATTAACTGAAAAGACTCGCCCTTGAGCCCAAATTTAAAATACCCCTGATTACATATAACATGTAGTTTATATCATGAAACATTTTATACAAATACTGTTAAGAACACAATTGTTTTATTTGCAGATGTTCTTCGTGTTTCACTGTTGCAGCCATCACATTTGGGTTATCTGCTTGGAGTAGCCCTCAGTCAGCCTGAATATCAAAGTCTTGGGTCTTATGTCGGTTGCTGTCTCATCTTCCATGACATCAGGTAGTCAGGGGTATAAAGCATGCAGCCGATGCCTTTACATCAGTCTTTCTTGCCGTGCGGTACCAGAAGCAAGAAGCAGTTTGCAAGTGCCGGTCGGCCGACTCCTGAAATTTTCATTTTCGAGTTTCAGAACCGAAGTCTTCAACTAAAGCTAAGTTGGGAAAACTTTTTCTTGCTCTAAACCTATGTCAGTAAAAGTCAATAATTGTATTTCTCGTGGAAAGCAAATACCTCATAAAGATTTTCATTTGTACTGTATTCCTTGCCTAGGCCCTGACCACGACATTCGTCGCTGTCGGTTTTGTGCCTTATTTAAACAACGAACTATTTGTCATTGGTATATGTGCGCTTCTAAATATTTTGGTACTCGGTTCAGTTATGCAGATATGTCTTCGGTAAGCCATCTGACTACCGACATTCTGAAAAAATGTAAAGATAAAGACAGAGACAGGCCACCTAGGTCCAAAGCTGCCGACGACTCTTCTAAGCTTGTCGCCAGTTCGCAGGTACTCAGTGAGGTGCTTTCGCAGCCCCTGATACCCCCCCTACTTCAGATTCGCAGGCCTCTACTGAGACCCATTTGGAGTTTGGTATGCCGCGAGATGCTTCAACTGTGGAACCTGCGGATTTCTCTACCTTGGATGGGTCCAGAACTGTGCAGGCACCGGATTCTGAGGGTGTATTCAGGCCTACTGACTTGCATATTTAACCGATGCCATCTTCTTCTTCAAGGCCTAAAACTTGAACCATGCCTTGAAAATCGATGCCCAGACCGCATGGTCAGGCCTCTATGCCTAAAAAAACAAATGATAAGAAGGGTTGAAGACCTTGGAAGCCAGCCTTCCCCCTCTAAGAGACCTAAGACTGAATTTGCTTATGATACTTCTGATCAGGATTCTGAAATTTCTGTTTCTTCTGATGACCAGTATTTACCCTTATCTACCTATGAGGATTCTGATGCGGAGGACTATCTTCCCTCTGCTTCTCCTCCAGAGGATTTCTCTTTTGGTGAAACCTTGCATACACTTAGGGAGCATTTTTGCTGGGAAAGCCAGGATTACTCTGATTCTAAAAAGAGGCTTAGGGATTTCTTACTCCTGCCCCAGCACAGGCCTTTAGCTATCCCCCCTGTACTAGACATTGTTGATGATGCCTTTTCAGAATCTAGCTTGGCCCCTGACTCTCTACCTCCTGCTCCCAGAAAACCTGATAGATATTACAGGGTTCCTGATTCTCACAAGTTCCTTTTTAAAAATCCTACTGCGGATCCTGAGACTATTTCACAGGGACCCAAGGGCATTAAGGCTACTACTGCCAAAAATCCTACCCCTCTCTGATAGAGATTCCAGGGCGCTGGATAGATGCGGTAAGAAGGTATACACTTCTGCAACCTTGGCCATTAGGGACTTAAATTGCCAGTTTCATATGTTAAAAGTATCAACAGCATATTATTGGATTGCTTAAACAGAAAATTATGTTGATTCCTGACTGTGCTGAAAATAAAGATTTACAGGATTTAATGCATTCTGCTGAACAAGTTGGAAAACATACTTTGCAATGTGGTTTTGATTCACTAGAGGCATCTTGCAGGGCTGCTGTTACTGGGTCTGTAGTTAGAAGGCATGCTTGGCTTAAAGAGGCTTAAAGAGCAATCTTTGCCAGATCATGTTAAAGCTAAATTGTTGGATGCCTTGAGCTACCAAGTGCCACCTACAGGCTCAGTTCCTGCCAGGAAAGCTAAATACACTGGCAGACGATCTAAGCAGAAATCGCATGAACCCACATGATCAGAAACTGGAACCAAGTACATTCAACATGTTAATAAACAGATGCAAGAGCCCAGAGATAAACCTGTTTGCCTCTCCCCAGAACTACCAATTGGACAAGTTCTGCACAAGGACTCCCCACAAACAAGCTTGGAAAGTGGATGCCCTGTCCTTCACCTGGAAAAATCTATCAGTTTATGCCTTTACCCCTCTGCCTCTCCTCTCCAAGGTACTACTAAAGATCAAACAGGACAAACCAGGGACGATACTGATTGCACAAGACTAGCCACGCCAACACTGGTACCCCCTCTTGCACAGTGCGTCATTGCTGGCACCTGCCTCAGACCCCTACCCTGCTGTCCCAGCAGAAGAGCGAGATTCTGCACCCTCAGCTCCAAACCCTGAACCTGGCAGCCTGGCTAATTACCTGATCTCTCCATTACCATCCCTCAGTAAACAAGTGCTGGATGTCATTCTGGAGGCAAGGAGGCCTAGTACTAGAAAATCTTGTGCTGAAAAATGGAAAAGCTTCTGTTCCTGGAACCATACTCTGGGGATGAGCAAAGCAGCGCCCAATTTACCTCGGATTATTCAATACTTAACTGAGATGCTTCACAAGGGCCTTTCTTTTTCCTCCATCAAAATTCATGCCTCAGCCATTTCAGCTCATTATAACACAGAACCGCCCATTTTCTTTCATCTACTGCTCAAGCAGTTCCTCAGAGGGGCCAAAAACCTAAGACCACCCAGGAGAGCTCCTACTCCAGCCTAGGACCTTAACTTTGTATTGGAAAAACTTACTCTACCTCCTTTTGAGCCAGCTGCAAATGCAGAGTTGAAATTCCTTTCTTGGAAGACAGCCTTCCTTTTAGCCATCACTTCAGCAAGAAGGATGTCTGAATTACAGGCCCTTATGGCAGTCGAGCCTTTCATCATCTTTCATGCGGACAGGGTGTCCCTCAGGACCAATCCCTTCTTCACACCCAAGGTATAATCCAGTGTGGCTCTTAGTCAGTCCATTCATTTGCCAACCTTCTTTTCTAATCCACAGAATAAAGGGGTATGGATACTGCACTCCTTAGATGTGCACATACAGCTTAGATTTTACTTGGACAGGACTAAACCTCTCAGGAAATCTGAACAGCCACTGGTGGCATTTGCTGCAGGGGCAGAGGGGGAAGGCCATTTCATAGCAAACCATTTCTAAATGGATAGGTCATTGCATTCATTTCTGCTATAAGCACCATGAAAAATGTACCCCACAGGGGATAAGACCACATTCAACCAGGGCTGCATCTACCTCTACAGCTTTTCTCAGAGGTATCCCTACCAGGGGCATCCTAGAAGCTGCTACCTGGAGTTCTGTACATACTTTCACCAAGCATTACCATTTACCAATTTTCTCTAATCCAGAGCTGGTTTTGCCACTGCAGTCTTGCAGGGCCTTATAGCTGTTCCTAATGCTATCTAAATTCCTCCTCTCGTCCTTAGCTTTGGGAATCTACCCAAATGTGTTGACTGCAACAGTGAAACACGAAGAACATAGTACAGTTGTGTTCACTTACCATAAATGTAGATGTTTGAGTGTATTCATTGTTGCAGTCCTGGTTACCCTCCCTCCAGCCCTTTGACTTCTTTTGGCCATACCTCTGTTCCTTTTTACTATGCTTAAAAGCTGTTTGGTGTATTTGCTTTTGCGTTGGAGGTATAACCTTGTATATGTATATATTTAATTGCTTCCCATTAGGGGGGCACCTGACATCTGGGGCAAGAAAACTTCTGCTGCATGCTTTATACCCCTGACTACCTGATGTCATGGAAGATGAGACAGCAACTGACGCAGGACCCAAGACTTTGATAATCAGGCCAACTGAGGGCTACTCCAAGCAGATAACCCAAATGTGATGACTGCAACAGTGAATACACTCGAACATCTACATTTATGGTAAGTGTATACATCTGTACTTTACTTTCCCTCTTTTAGTGTCCATCTAAACATTAATGATATAAAATGGGGTGAATACTTTACAGTCCCACCCACAAGTTTAACAAAGGCAACAAAAGTCAAGTCTTTCTTAACCACTTTTTCTTAGAAAATGTGATTGATGCTTTATAATTTCACATTTATTCACTAATTTTAGTGTTGCTGCACTTCTTCCTTTTAATCTCCATCTCCCAACACTAGACTCTGGTTCTTGTCAACTCCTGTGCTTTTTTGTGTCTCAAGCATTTTCCTTTGGACAATGTAAAATGTTTCACTGGTAAAGTCTCTCTGTGAGCTTTATTGCCAGAAGAATGAGAAGAGGTTTCCCCATTTATCTGATGACTCAGTTTTTGTTAAATAAACTTTTGAATTTCCTCCTTAGCCTGCTCTACATAAAGTCTTTGATTGTCTAGGATTCTAAAGACAGCTGGATACAGCAGTTTGAATCTCACACTTGTCCCTTGACATTCCCTGATTGCTGGGATAAATTTGCTTCTCTGTTGCACAGTGAGTAATCCTTTTCCACAAACACTCTGCCATCTCCCTTTTACTACTCTTGTCTTCTGCCAAAGTTTTGTCAGGGTCAACTCTTTTTTGCCTGTATGATTACATCTTTACTAATAAAGGTATTGGCTGTTTTGTTATGGCCAGGTTTGTGCATATAATTGATGTGCCTTTTCAGTTAACAAATCCTGCTGTAGAATACAAGTCCAGATGCTTATTTGTGCTTTCATAAAATTAATGCTATCTGTTCTTTCCAGTTTTTGTTACAGCATAAAATCTCAGATTTTCTCTGCTTGCTCTCTTCCAACTCTACCATTTTGTTAAACAGTTCTTGAGAAGTCTTGTATTCAAGCAGCCTTTTCTTCATTTCAGCCTCTGATTTTTGAAGTTCATCAGTTCATCTGAATATGTAGTTAAAACTTCTATTTTTTCCATCCTTTTGTTATTTGTTGATATACTTCTTCAAATGTTTGTTTGAATTGGCGCTGAATACATTTGATTTATATTTTACTCTAAATGATTGGAAGCTCTCTCTTGTACCAAAACTGAAGCTTGAATGTTTGCTGAACAGCTGCAGGATTCTTCCCAGTCAGCATTTTCTCTTCAATTATTTTAGCTGATTTTCTTTCGGGTGTTCTAAATTTCTTCTTTGCTGGCATCTAGGCAGCATACTTACTAGCCAGTAACTGAATTTTACTGAAGCTGGCAGAATTACTAACGCTTATTTCTCGGTTTCTTTTTCCACACTGGGAGAGATGAAATTAAGCTTTTGATCAGTGTGCAGCCATCTAGGAAGTCGCTACAGGCTCTGTGTCTTTGCTGTCTTCATTAAGTTGTTACCTGGATTCCATTTCAGCTAAATGATGCAGGAGGTCAGCTACCACAGGGTGCTTCTCTCCTTGGATGTCTGCCTCCTGTTGGTTCTGTTGATTAGCTCCCTGGTAACTCTCCTAGAGTAGGAGCTGTTTGGGATGCATTCCCTATGGGGTGGCTGTAAATTTGAGAATGTGTCAGCTCTGCTGTCACAGGATTGATTCTCTTGGCATGGAACTGGGCACACTCCAATGCTGATCATTCCTACCCACTGAAACGGCCCATTAAGTCATAAAGTTAGCAACATGAATGAGGGCACTAGAGAGTCTAGATAAGACTGTTCTCTGTAAGGGGGGGGGGGGGGGGGTCAAGCCCAAAAGATAATTTTCATGATGCTATCAATGTGCTTGATTTTTTTGTTTTGGGTGTTTCAGTACTTTGACTGTAGAGGACCAGATTCCTGAATCAGGGTACACTTAGAGTTTGAGAAATTAGCAATATTTTAGCCTTTGTTTGCTAAGAATGTCCTTTCGTGCACCCACAATGTGCCCAGAATTGCTGCCTCTTGTAAATCATAGGTTGCTTATGTGTGTTGGTAGTGTTTTAAGTACACTTGAACATTCCTTTTTATTGGCCTTTTGCTCCATTTTCTATTGGAACTGCCATTGTTGTAGTGGTTTGTGTGCAAATCCTGGTATTTTATGACTCAGTGTGTCTCAGTACATAGGACACTATAATTGCTGAGTGTAACTATTTCAGCAATTAATAACTACCATCATATGCAATAAGATAGTAACAGGGATACAACCTAGTTATAAAAGAGAAAACAAGCCCATTGTACGCATTATACAAATTGATTTGTCTTGACAATTATTCATTTTAACATTACAATTCCAAAAGACAAAACACAAACTGTTTAAGCACAAAGATCACAGGCACACAAGCGAAAAATGAAACTGTCACGAAACTGTAAATTATATTGAAAGTCCATAAAATCAATGTTAGAACTCTATTTAATGGCTTAGTATCCTTCTTTCTTCAGACAAAACCGTCAGGTTACAATAATCAGACATTTAAATATTCAAATAAATAAGCAATCAATGATGTCATAAATTAAAACAGCGAATACAAATACTAATTTCAACTGTCATTCTTAACTATGATCAGAAAATGTGTATTTTAGATGTATACATATATTTTTATAAATTTATATAAAAAATAAAACATATCTAAACTATAAAATTTAAAATGTTTAAAATAAAATCAAATAATTTAATATGAAATAATCAATAAAAATAGGAATAATTTCCTAAAATCAACTCATAAAATGTTATATAAGCTAATATAAACATATGAACATATAAATGTATAAATTTTTATTTTTATTTTTATTTAAATATTCCAATTGGAATATTTAAATAAAAATTTATACATTTATATGTTCATATTAGCTTATATAACATTTTATGAGTTGATTTTAGGAAATTATTCCTATTTTTATTGATTATTTCATATTAAATTATTTGATTTTATTTTAAACATTTTAAATTTTATAGTTTAGATATGTTTTTTCCTTATTTTTTATATAAATTTATAAAAATATATGTATACATCTAAAATACACATTTTCTGATCATAGTTAAGAATGACAGTTGTGGGTCTATGGTTACATTAGTTTTATAATTAACTTAATGAATTAGTAGCAACGAAGGAGAGATTTTTGTTATTTATATTCGTTGCTTTAATTTGGTTAATGAGTTTTATGACATCATTGATTGCTTATTTATTTGAATATTTAAATGTCTGATTATTGTAACCTGGCGGTTTGTCTGAAGAAGGAAGGATACTAAGCCTTCCGAAAGTGCTCGTTTATTAAATAGAGTTCTAACATTGATTTTTTATGGACTTTCAATATAATTTACAGTTTTGTGACAGTTTCATTTTCTTTTTGGAGTTTACAGACTTTCTTTTGTGTGCCTTACTTCGTGATCTTTGTGCTTAAATCATTTTAACATTATACAGATTGCTGAAGTTCTGCCTTCCCTGAAATATCAGTCTTCCTGAACATTACTCAGTATGTATTGTTCCCACAGATTCCATTTATTTTTATGAAGTTTACTCTTTCCCTTTTCTAGAGATCCAGTCTCCAGTTCTTTTATTTCCTTAACAGCATTCAGCAATTTTGCTGCTGTTGTTTATTTTTCATTTCTGTTTTTTAGTAGTTGATCATTTGGCAGCCAGTAACATTAAACTTGGTAGGGCCTTGGTGTGCCTCTAAACAATTCAATTTGTATGTCTTAGTTCAAAAGAATCATTTCCTTAGTTAAATTACTTTGCTCACTCAACATTTCTGACAAAGTACCCTGTAGGGAATTTCTAAAATCTATCAGTTTGTTACATTCCCAAAAACATGTGTCTAGCTACCACGATCATTTTTCCGTATGCTTTATTAATTGTTTGTATTGGATATTCCCATGTGATCAAAACCTCCTCATATTCAGTAATACTGTGAGCCATGTTTGCAGTGCTTCTCAATTGCTTATGTGTTGTAGTGTTTACAGAGCCGTTGATGCAGCTGTCTTGCCATATTGTTGTGCCTTTTGATATTCTCAGCTATAAGTGTATCACAGCCAAGAACAAAATATGCAGCTATTTTGAGTTCTGTATTGCAGAGCCTGCATTTGTCTGTATCTTTCACTTTTTATGTAAACTTTGTAAACCAATGTGTATGTAGCCCACTATCTTGAGCTGCTATTAGCCTTTCATCTTTTGGTTTAAATTCACTTTTTTGTCAAATCTTGATCAGCTTGTGGTTGTTCATTTCTTTATACTTGCTGATATAATTGTGAGCTTTTCATTTTTCTTTCTGTTTTTTTCCTGGTCATATTCTTTATAGTATTTCTTTTTTTTTTTTTTTTTTTTTTTTTGGCAGTTTGTGTTGCTGCCTGATTTTGGTCTACATCTTTTTTTTTTTTATTTCCATTCCCATTGCTTTCTGAAATGCTAATGCTTATTTGAGCAAAAATGCCATCTTCAGTTTCCTTTTTTCATGATTTAGAAATTTCACTGTTTGAATCTGGAGCTGTCATTATATGTCTGAAGTCCATGAATGCAGCCATATATACGTAGTCAGTTTTGAGGAAAGCCATACTGTGATGAATCCCTGACAGTGTGGCTGTTGTAGTGAATTATGAAGTATTGGCAACTGCAGAACCATCATGTAAGCCAAGTTCTTCTTGTGTCCGGTTCCTGTTGACAGGCCATAAAGTGGTAGAATATTCCCACTTTGGTTAATCTTCTATTCCTGTAGTGAGATCTGTTGCAGCTTCTGATGGCAAATAATGTGCTAGTAGGGCAGAGTGGTTCCCCATGGCTTCATCAAGTTTAAGGGTCATAATTTACCCCGCACCCGAGTACAAGGGTCTTCACATAAATTATTAGGTGATACAAGTAACAATCACATATCTAAATACCTTGGAGAGAGAACTGTATCCATTGCCCCTTGTAATTTATTTGACAGTTGTCCTTCATATAATACCTAAAGAAGTATTTGGGCTTGTTGAATATATCACCTTTGCTTAGATAGATCATGTCAGACAGTAGGCGAGAGCCAGGGGAATTCACTTTCTCAGCAGTTTATATATTATGTTAAGTGCTTGTGCTGACACATTTCCTTTAGATGTTTTTGTAATGCTTCCTTGGATTTCAGAATTCATGAAATGTGCCTGGCTTGAATTTTGTGGGTGCAGCACTTGGGTGGTTGCTCTGTTCCCCACTTGAGAAGAATGCAGTGTTATTTCTCTTCTGTACAGTGGAGCAGGATGAGGGATGCTTGTAGTGGATGCATCCTGCATTCACTGGTAAGGGAGATTTCCTGTCTGCTTTTTTGCCATTCATGCTTCTCCCTTGGCTCATTACAAAGTTGAGAAAAGAAAGATTGGTATTAATTCTTTTCAAGTTGTGGTTGCTTGGAATGTTGTGGCTTGATGGTCCTATCTAAGACACTTCCTGAAACTCCACTGGCTATAGCTGCTGGATGGGTAGTAGTAACTGGCCCCACCTCAGGACCATTTCTGTAGTTCATCTGATTCTGCCACTTCATCTGGCTGGGGTTACAAAAGTAAATGTTTCTATTAGAACATTTCCACCTGGAAGATTTACCCTAAAAAGTGGGAGAGGTTGGTTGAGAGCAGTACCAGATATCTCTTTTATTCGGTTCGCTTTACTGGTCATATTGTCCTGTCCTAGGACCTTGTACTGTTTTGGATGTGGTATGCATGCTCAAGGTACATGTGTAATGTGCAAGATTGTGATTCCTGACCAACAGGTCAGGTTGCTCCTTAAAGAAGTTTTACATGTTTCCCATATGTCCAGTACTATCCATTCGCATCAGACTACATGAACAGCTACTGCCATTGACCCAGTTTATTTAAGTGAGGAACCAGGTGTAGATTGCCAGGTCTTTCTTCAATATCACACACAACTGTGTCAATTTAGTCACCAGTTTGCCTGTTGGATGTAGCAGGAAACTATAATACCTGAAATGAGATAGAGTAAGAGAGGAAAAGGGAAAAACAGAGGGAGGGCAGATAGACTCTACACAGAAACTGTTACTTCCACAAATCAAACTGGCAGACCTCTTATGTCTCAGCATGCCAGCAGCATTGGCCTTTGGTTAGCTGATGCTCTAGGCAAAAAGGCTCCACAGCAACCCGGTGCACCATCTTGGTCTACTTACACCAGACAGATTACTTTTCTTCCTTTTTCTCACAGTTTGTCTTGCATATCAGTTTTTTGTTGTATTCATTCAACATATTTTAAAGGAATTATTTCTTTACTAAAAAAAATAAATAAATATGGGAGGAGCACCCCTACTAAAGTGGCACCCTATGCGGCTGCTTAGTTGGCCTTTGCCTAAGGCCAGCTATGATTGCCAGTATCCTTTTTGAATAACTCCTCCCTTGCATAGGATTTGAACTTCAGGATCAGGATGTTTGCCTGTCTCCCTTCACACCTGTTAGTTTTGTTGCACTGAAGTTCATTCTTCTAACATTCACTATAAGCCATTTAGGGTCACAGTGAAAATCGACCTTATTCTGACGCTCATTAGGCATAAGACAGAGAAGTAATCATGAACAGGACCCTGGTTCACTTTATGCATACAAAAGCATCTACTGACACATGCATTTTTGTGGTTATCACTTCTGCTGTCAAGATCTTTGCACTGCATACCTCTTTTGTGGGGGAAATAAAAGTTGGCCATTTGTAAGGGTGAGGTGTCCCTTTAGCCCAGCCTTTGTTTTCTCTTAAATGTTTTCAAAGTTAATACTCTACATGGAATCCTTGCTGTAGTGGAACCTGGAAGGAAGGTTAGAGAGTCCTTTGAGTACTGGATATGCACTGTCAGTTCATGTTTTACCTGAAAAAGGTACACAAGTTTAAGAGGACCTAATGGTTACCTGTCTCCTTTGATTTGGGAATTATAAGGGTTGATAAGTGGATTTCCAATTGCATTGGCTTTTGCTATGACCTGCCTAGTCATCGTTGAATGGCCTTGACTGGAGTACTTTTTCAGTAGTGGGATATTTTTTGTTTTTGTTCAATCACTGTTAGTCATCACTGTAAGGATAACTGGCAAAGCTGAAGGCTTGACTTTCACAGCTTTCCATCCACCTCTCATTCTGCCTGACTCCACCTTCCCATAGATATTGGCACATTCATGATGTAGAAGTGGCATCAGCTGACACTGTCTTTAGTTCTTTCTTGCCTTAGTATTAGTTCTCATCTCACTGTATGGTAGTATTGTTCAGGCAACTACTTCAGCTTAAGGTTTCTAGAATTGTGCATATAAGTAGTGCATTGAGGACTTGTATTAATTACTCTTGCTTGTTGATAACATTTGCTTGTTTGCCAGTATGGGACTGAGAATCAGTAGTATGTGTGCTTGTGGTATGCATACCCTCAAACAAAAAAAAAAAAAAAAAAATGAGCCAGCATCAAGCAGATGAATAGTGTCCAAAGGAGCAGTTTAATAAACACTACCCCAACAGCAAAAAGGCATCCCAAAACATACCGGTTTCGGCAATGGTTAGAAACCCAGCCTTCTTCAGTGTACAAAAAGGAGCCCAAAACAAAAGTGCTGTATTTAAACACATAGGACCATGCTGATTGGTTACAAGATAACAATCATATGCTGATCATCAAACAGCATAAAATAGCAAAAATTATTTGTATAATCAAAAATGCATTCAATCACAGGGCTAGAGTGCATACATATAGTAATTAATTATTAGAGTGAATATTGACAAATGAAAAAAAAAAAATAAAATGAAAATGTAAATGGTCTGATGAACTGAATGTAAAACAACATTTATACATGAGCTGAATAGGTACATAGACAAAATTCATGTTACATCAGAATGCATGCTTCAAATATTGGAATTAATAAATCCAATATAAATCTATATAAGGTCTAAATATAGTAGTACCATATGTTGCTCAAAGCCTGTATAATATGTTGAATTTATAAACAATCATTTAATCCAGGATTAAATAATGCTCCTAATTTCGTAATCCATTTCTTTTCTTTGAGGTTCAGTTTATTGTGCCAACCACTCTTGTTGGTCCTGTCACCAATGATTTTGTCAATAACAGTGAAATGAAACTTGGCAGTATTATGTATTAGTGTATGTTTGTATAGTGCATTAGTGATTTTATGGCATCTAATGTCACTAAAATTTGACTGGTCTTGATGTCTGTCCAACGTAAAATGAATGGCAAGTACAACATGCCAGATAGACAGCTTTTTCGGGACTTGAGTTCGCATTACTTGGGGTTGTTCTCTATTCCCTTATTTGAAGTGTTTTTGCACTTATGGTCGTATTGACATTGGATTATTCTCATTTGCATTATTTTCTGATATCATCTTATATACAGCTGAGAGTGTTTGGACTTGGAACACATGTATCGGGTGAATGGTGATTCCTTTTTTGTACCAGGGGAATTTAATTACTGTTTTGTAATGGCGATTTAATATTCACGCTATGGACAATACATGTGAGTAGTGTACTATCTGGATTATTTGGGAGACTGAATGTTTGGTGCCAGCCGTTGACAGCTACACGTGTAGGAGAACATTTTGTTTGAAATATATCTTTTCTTTGGGAGAACACATCGTGAACTGTGCCATTTTAATTTTGACTATGTGTTTAGTTTAAATACCATTTTGAAATTGTGACTATACCATCCTATTTGGGCTGCTACATATTTCATGCTTGTAGCATGTTTGTACATCATTAGTGGCTTTTGACGATTTGAAAACTGTTTGTTTGGTGTCAGTCGCTGCAAGCTGCATGTGTAAAATGACATTTTGTTTGTAATACGCTTTTCCTTTAGGGGAAAACAATTTTGAAATGGGCTATTCTATATGTAACTATGTGTTTAGCTTACATATTTTTGAATTTGTGATTACACAACCTCTTCAGGATTGTTACATATTTCATGTTTGAATGATTTTGGATATTATGTGCTTATTTTTGATATTATTGGTGCAACCCTCTGAACAAGTGGATTAATATACAAAATAAGGTTAATTGTGATTCTATTTTGGGTATACCATCAAAAAATATATATGTTACATGATATTTACCTTGGGATCATAACGACCATTCAAGGCCTTATTTACAACAGGGTCTTTTTGTATCAATGTTGACTCTGTGGGTGTTATATGTTCATGATTGCTATAACATCTTGTAACAATTGATACATTTAATTCTTATAACAGCCATTTTTATTTTTTGGCTTGTTATTTGTAGACTATATTGGAACTTATTTTGAACTATTTCATTGCACATATTGATAACTTAGACATAACTGTTGCAGATATTTTATTCCTTTCCATGGTATCTGATGGGATATTTGTGTTAATGGTTAAAACTTGATGGGATACTCATGCCAATATTCAAGGACATTCTTTGATAGGCCTAATCTATCCTTACTGTTCTTTAACTGAACTTAGTATATATATATAGAAATACATGATTTTCATATTGGCTGACGACAACAACATTTTATGTAGGGGCTGTCAGCTATTTTTCATCACTATTGTCCTAGTAATATTCCATATTAACATAGTGCCACATTTATATAGGTTTAGAGTTTTTTATTTTTTTAACAGGGTTTGACTATATACATTATTTATTATTTTATTGTGGAAATAATTTTTGTTTATTATTAGGGCATGCATATATTGGTTGTACAACTATATTAATGGTTGTTTTATTTTTTTCATTGGATATATATATTATGTTCAAGTGTAAGCTGACAATTGTGTATGAAAACTAGCATATTTGGCTATTTATACATAATCATTTAGATAGCCATTGCAAAACACTTAGTAGGGCTTAGGTTTTTGTACTTCACAGTTTTTGGTCAGGACAATTATATCATCTTTTTTGGAGTTTTTACAATCAACTCACAACAGATTTTCATTAGACTATTGTTGACACTTACCTATCTTTTTGATATTATATAATAGGTATGATAGACTCAATTGCTTTCTATCCATCCAATATGTACCAGTTTATATGATTACATACACCAATAATCTCTTGGTATCTATATGACTTAGTTTATCCCAGCAGCAATTAACAATCTATATGGGACTGATTGACTGTGTCAGTATTTGTCCTGGATATGTATGACAATATTTGGAAAATATAGGAATAAGTTCAGTATATTTGAACATATAAGAACAATTTTCTATCTGTTTTCCATTGATTCTAGTTGGATTTTTGTATCCTAAGTAATTGATTTTCACTCCTGGGACTATCTGATTACAAAATTTTTTTATATATTTTTCTAAATACTAATTAATAAAGGTTAATAAATGGGCCAAACATTAATCTTTTGACTATCAGATTAAAATTAAGATGTAAATACCATTATTGACCTGTATTAGGCGTGGCTATGATAAACTAATTTTTGAGCTTTATATTATTGTCTAATTATTGCTTGACTATTTGATCTTGACATACAGGCCGTGGTTTCTCATAGATTTTTTGGTTAATAACATGGATCTCCAAAAGCTTCTTTTGGATTTATCATCAGACAAAGATGATATTCATTTGGCATTGGAAATGAGAACACTACTTCAGGTAATACAACGTTATTAAAACCTGAACAAAAATGTGAACAGCAATTTGCTTCACTTAATAAAAACATGAAAGCTTTGAGATCCAGTGTTTGGCACCACAAACTACTCAAGGCATATTTGGCTAAGGGCATTTGCCCTAGGGGTCTCAGAGTGAAAATACAGCCATTGGTGGCGAATCCTGATGATAATTTACTTTCTGAGTGGAATCTTATACAACAAGAATGCTCGATGAAGTTTGTCAAAGCTTTATCTGAGCATTATACTAGAATCATTGAGAGTGAAACTACTATAGTTTTGAATTTGATTGAGGAATGTAACCAATACCAAAATGAAACTTTTTTTCCGGTTTTATTATCAAAATTGAGTACTGAACTGTTGACTTTTGATACTATCCTAAAAGAAAGAAAACTCAAAAAATTTTCTCGTGACATTTCTGATTATGATAAGGGACAACCTTTCAAGAATGTCAGACATGTCCGTTTTCAGGAAGGACAGAATGTTAGGAAACAAGTTTCTAAATTCAAAAGGAAACGTCCACGTTCCATACTAAAAGGACATAATAATAATACTGAGTCCACTGATTTTGAAACCTCATCTGGCACAGATACTGACACACAGTCCACCATGGACTCCTACCCCAAAAAAAACTATGTATCCCCTTTAGGGAACACAGGGGCAGGAGGAGGAGGGTAAGAAGCACGGAAAGAGTTACCAGTCTGCAAAATTTGTTGGAGATTTTGACCAAAAAATAAATAATGTATGTAACATTTCAAGTACTACACTATCAGAGGAACAAACATCTTTGTTAAATAAAGGTTTATCCTTCATTCCCGTTTTTTTTGTTCCAGAAGACTCATTTACTAATGACTTATTTTCATTTTGTAGGCTTATTAATTTAAAATTGTTTTTCCAGGAACAAGGAGACATTGCAGATTTACAACATGTAGGTTTCAAATATCATGCTTCAAATTTTACTCCTCCTATGCATCCGGCTGTCAATCTTTTTCTGAAAAGTGTACTTAATGAGTTACATTTCAAGTATAACTGTGAAAGACCTATGCCTAACAATATTACTGATGCTGAAAAAGTTTGTCTTGAGGAACTTGCAAATAATAAAGATTTAGTCATTATCAATGCAGACAAAGGAGGGCAGTGGTAGTGTTAGATTGGTGTGCTTATGATATTGAAGCACACAGACAACTTAATGATGTTAAATACTATACTAAAATGCCACTGGACCCTACCTTGGTTTTCAAAAAGGATATTGATGACTTTTTGAATTCTGCTGTCGAAAATGGCATTATTGACAAAAAAACATGTCATCATTTAACTATTAATGATCCCACAAGACAATATATTTATTTTCTGCCTAAAATACATAAGGATCTTCTACATCCACCTGGTAGGCGATTGTATCAGGCATGGGGTCGATAACTGAACCTCTTTCGAATTCCTAACTATGCATTTAAAGCCATTGTTACTATATGTAAGATCACGATACAAGACACTACTCAATTTTGAGTATTATAAATGACATGCAGTTGGAACGGATTGGTTACTATGTACCTTGGACGTAAGTTCACTTTACACTAACATTCCACATTGGGGTGGACTTGATGCTATTGAATTTTGGCTCAATGAATCTAAATTATATCAACCTGGTTTCAATACCCTTTTGTTGAATCTTACTGAGCATGTTTTGACTAAGAATGTTTTTTTCTACAACCAGGATTGTTATCTACAGATCAGAGGTACTGCTATGGGGCATCTTTTGCCCCATTTATGCAGATCTGTTCATGGCCTACATTGAACATATTATGATATATGATGATACACATAATTTGTTTTGCGGAAATTGACATCTGGCGCAGATATTTGGATGATTGCTGGATGGTGTGGAGATCGGATATTCCATACCTTCAGGAATTTATGGAATACCTTAATGATAACATATGGGGTATACAATTCACTATCACTTACAATCGAATCCATTACATTTTGGATGTTTTGGTGACTAGGAATAATGACAATACCTTAACAACTGAAACCTATAGAAAATTCCCCCAATATAATACAATTCTCCACGCATCCAGCTTTCATCCAAAACACATTGCAAAGAACATCCCTAAATCACAATTTATTAGGATTAGGAATTGTTCTGATAACACTACTTATGTCAATCATGCTCAGGATTTGCATAATAGATTCATTGGCGTGGCTATTGTTCAGGATACGTGACCATGGCTCAGAATCATGCTATGGGTCTACACAGACCCAATTTACTAACATATAAAAAGAAAAATAATAAGACAAATAAACTCAGACTTACTACAACATTTGGTAGGAATACCAATAATTTTATTAAGATTGTTAGGGACAACTGGAACATTTTGGAGGCTGATGTCAGAATCAAAATATTGTTCCTGATAAGTGCCTTTTCTTTCCGTAAGGGAAAGAATTTGGCTTGTCATTTTAATCACTACAAACACCATTTTGAGTCAACGTTACCACAAGTATATCAAACTACAATTTTGGGAGATAGACTTATTGGTTCCTTTCCATGTGGCCATTGTGTCAACTGTAAACACATGTTAAAAACTAAGGAATTCACTAGTAGGAATACTAATACAGTCTTTGATATTAGATTTTTTGCAAACTGCAACACAGACTGGGCTGTCTATCTGGCATGTTGTACTTGCCATTCATTTTACGTTGGACAGACATCAAGACCAGTCAAATTACGTATTTCGGAGCACCTTAGTGACATTAGATGCCATAAAATCACTAATGCACTATACAAACATACACTAATACATAATACTGCCAAGTTTCATTTCACTGTTATTGACAAAATCATTGGTGACAGGACCAACAAGAGTGGTTGGCACAATAAACTGAACCTCAAAGAAAAGAAATGGATTACGAAATTAGGAGCATTATTTAATCCTGGATTAAATGATTGTTTATAAATTCAACATATTATACAGGCTTTGAGCAACATATGGTACTACTATATTTAGACCTTATATAGATTTATATTGGATTTATTAATTCCAATATTTGAAGCATGCATTCTGATGTAACATGAATTTTGTCTATGTACCTATTCAGCTCATGTATAAATGTTGTTTTACATTCAGTTCATCAGACCATTTACATTTTCATTTTTTATTTTTTATTTTTTTCATTTGTCAATATTCACTCTAATAATTAATTACTATATGTATGCACTCTAGCCCTGTGATTGAATGCATTTTGATTATACAAATAATTTTTGCTATTTTATGCTGTTTGATGATCAGCATATGATTGTTATCTTGTAACCAATCAGCATGGTCCTATGTGTTTAAATACAGCACTTTTGTTTTGGGCTCCTTTTTGTACACTGAAGAAGGCTGGGTTTCTAACCATTGCCGGTATGTTTTGGGATGCCTTTTTGCTGTTGGGGTAGTGTTTATTAAACTGCTCCTTTGGACACTATTCATCTGCTTGATGCTGGCTCATTTTTTTTTTTTTTTTTTTTTTTTTTTTTTTTGTTGGAGGTATTCAGTTGGAGCCGTGCAGTTCCTGACGTGCAGGGGAAGCATTTGTCTGTTGTATGCATACCCTGTCAAAGGCGTCTCAATGCGTATGTGTATTCCAAATTCCCGAAACAGAGTTTCACTCTTACTTTGTGTCTTTTTTTTTTTTTTTTTGCTCTGGTTAAGTATCCTCTGGCATTTTCTGCTCAACTTTAGTAAGAAGACTAAGAGGAGAAAGGAGTTAGCTCATCAGGTGTACTTAGATAAGTGAAGTGTATAGTCCTTTTCCCATCCAGCCACTATGTCTAGAGACATTCCTTAGTTAACTTCATCTGAAAAAGTTCAGGAAGCATATGTTGAAGTTGGCCCATCATGAGTAGGACAAGTAGGATGATGGGTATGTTGCAATGATTCCGATTGGCCTCCTTAGGGCTGAGAGCTTTCCAAAACCCTGGCTTGGGTGCTTGGTATCTGTGAGGATTTGTCAGTGCTTGTGAGGAAGCAGCCATGCCTTTGACTGATAGCATGTCTTTCCTGGGCGGAAGAAATTGCAAGTGGTTGGACTGGATGACATTCTGCAGGTAACATCAGTTTCATTGTCATGTTGGGGGACGGACATATTCTCGTCATGTTAGTCAGCTTGGATGCACAGTGCTGCATATTCTAGATTTGTTACCCTTCCTTGCATGCATGTCTCTGTACCACAAGTGGCTTTCCCTGCCATTTTATGGCTCCAGATATTCAAGGTAAAAATGTCTTCCATATTAAGACTCTTGCTAATGTATGATTCTCATGATAGGTGAGTGCACACACCCCCATAACCACCCAGGTACCTTCCCAAGACGTGATTAAATTGGCACAGTATTTTTATCCAAGTTATACAGAACCGCAGGACCCAAACCTGACCAGCAGTCTGTTACCCCCCTCCCAAAAGGGGAAAAAAAAAGGGAGAGGAAACTCTTCCTTAGAATATAAAGGAGAGGATTTTAACTTTCTCTGGAACACCTTGATTGCAGCTGTTCTGTGTTCTTCCCTATGGGATACGACCGGGACAGTGACAACACTATATTTTCCTGAACTGCCCCTAGAGAACATCTCATTTGGAGGGACCCTTCCTTTTAATGATGAAGTACTTTAACTGTGAAGCCAAGGAGATCTCTGATGTTCATAAATGATATATAAACCTTAAATAAAAAAAACAATGACCAAAATATGGGACAAATGAGAAAAATAACCAAGTATAAAAAAAACACAAGTTCAGTCCCAGCAAGGGAGCAAAAATTAAAACTTCCAAAAGGAAATAAGGTTTAATCACACAAGGTAAGCACTTTTACAGTTGGTAACCGCTTCATCAGACAACAGCACATTAACACAATACAGTTTAAAAAGCAGTAATAGCCAATGAAAAACGCTGCTTAATTAATGAGTAAAAAACAATTCAGCATTTAAAGTGCTAGTATCTAATAAACACTCTAAAGAATCCCTAGTGCAAAAAATCCAAGTAGGAAGCATAAAATACACAATCACAACTTTAAAAACACTCATATGGTATTAGTGTTTAAGTGGTCTCTGTTTTAGAAATGGTTTTAGTGAAACCATGTCATTAATCCCGGGGTGGGTGTCGGCCTTGAAAAATAAAATCCATTTCTGTTCGCATGCTTCTGTCTTATATTTCAAGTCCTCACCCCCTACTCCCTTCTGGTACTACTTCTAAAACAAAAAAACTTAAAATAATGATCTCCCCCTACTTCAGTTACATGTCTAGCTAAAGCACTAGTACTCTTGCAATTCCTGATGTCATGTAGATATTCTAAAATCCTGTCCCTGAAGGGACAGTTCGTTTTCCCAATATAGTAGGCATCACATGCTACACACTTAGAGTAGTACACAATATTCTTAGTATTGCAGTCCGCATAAAAGGGAAACTCAACAGAACAACAAAGTGTTGGATGCACAAAGCTAGATGCACTAAAATGTGTTTGCATGCCTCACAGTGTCTACATGGATAGCTACCAAACCTCTGGGACTCCAGTGTCAAGCTACTCCCTTTCCTGTAGCACAGTTGTTTTTGACTGTCCTATTATTCTTAAATGAAAAGTTGGGTTTATCACCAACAATGCCTCTGAGGTCATGGTTGACGTTGACGACAGGCATCCGAGGCCCAAAACTGACGATGAAGCCTCTTCTAGGCCAGTCGCCGGTTCTCCAGTTTTCAGCGAGGCGCCTTCGCAGCCCCTGACTACCGCTTCTTTAGAACCTCAGGCCGCCTCTGACTCCCACGTGGAGATGGCTGGGCCTTCGGACGCACCAGATTTACAGCCTACCGAAACTAACCCTTCAGAGGGATCCGGAGTAGCTGAGCAACCCGTAGCTTCAGAGGGTGTTTTCAGACCTACTCAGTTAACCATTAAATCTTCTGCTAAGTCTAAAACTCCTTTAAAAACAAAGAAACCAATTCAACATTCACCAGGACAGGCCTCCATGCCTAAGAAACAATTGCTCAAAATGGCCGAAGACTTAATCACTCTGATCAGGGGGGTCCCATCCCCCTCCTGATAAAAGGCCTAGACAGGATGCAGACTATAACTCATCCGACTAGGTATCCATATCTTCAGAGTCATCCTCAGACCTAGGATACTCTTTACCCCCCATATGAGGATTCTGATGCTGAGAAATCAATTCCTTCAGCCTCTCCGCCAGAGGATTACTCCTTTGGGGAAACCTTGCATACCATGAGGGAGCGTTTACATTGGGAGGGCCAGGATTATTCAGAGTCCAAGAAAAGGCTTAGAGATTTCCTTTTATTACCTCAACACAGGCCCCTTGCTATTCCGCCAGTGTTAGATATTGTGGATGATGTGTATACTGAATCCAGTTTAAATCCTGATACCTCCTGCTCCAGTTAAGCCAGACAGATACTACAGAGTCCCTGACTCTCACAAATTTCTTTATAAAAGCCCTGCTGCTGACCCTGAAACTATTTCTCAGGGTCTCAAAGGGGTAAAGGCCTCCTCAGCAAAGAATCCAGTCCCCTCTGACAGAGATTCCAGAGCATTAGACAGATGGGGGAAGAAAGTATATACATCTGCAACTTTAGCAATGAGGGCCTTAAATTGCCAATTTCACATGCTAAAATATCAGCAATATTTGATGTCTCAGTTGAAACAAAAAATGCTTGCAAACTCAGATCCTCCTAATTATAAAGAAATGCAGGATTTATTGCATGCAGCTGAACAAGTGGGAAAACATACTTTGCAATGTGGTTTTGATTCATTACAGGCCTCCTGTAGAGCAGCAGTTACAGGATCTGTCATTAGAAGACATGCTTGGTTAAAAGAACAGACGCTACCAGATCATGTTAAAGCAAAATTATTGGATGCACCTTTGCAGCAGGATGTTTTATTTGGAGTTAAGGCAGAAGAGGTATTAAAGAAAATGGAGGATAAGGCAAAATCTATGCAAACGGTGAAAGATTTCTTACAGGTTCAGCCTCCTCGATTTAGCAGAAATTGGCCAACAAAGAATTGGTCCTTTCCAGTTGCAGACAGACCTCAAAGGGGCAGATACAGATGTCCAAGAGGTAGAGGTCAACCACAAGGTCCTTAAAGGCCTCGACAATGGGGTGCATCAACCCAGAAAGAAGGGGAAGACAGGCCTCGACAATGGGGTGCATCAACCCAGAAAGAAGGGGAAGACAGGCCTCAACCTTACAAAAAACAGCCCCAATGACTTCCCACTACAGCTGCCAAACAGTTCTCTCTTGGCAGCCCCCTTGGGAGGAAAACTGGCACTTTTCTGTCACAACTGGCATATGATCACCAAACTCAAATGGGTTCTCAACATTGTATCTCAAGGTTACAGGTTCAATTTCCACACTCTGCCAAGGCTAAAAGGAATGCCAAATCTGCCACCAAATCAATGGGTAGAGGCTCAAAGACAAATTACAGCAGTCATGAACATGAGAGCTATTCAAAAGGTACCAACACAGGAACAAGGACAAGGATTTTACTCAAGACTCTTTCTGGTTCCCAGAAAGGACGAAGCCTGGAGACCCATTTTGGATCTTTCTTCTCTAAATACCTACCTGGATGTTCCAAAATTCAAAATGTTGACTCTACAGCAGCTTCTTTCCATGCTGGGCAAGAAAGCTTGGCTGGCAACTTTGGACCTCAAGGAGGCATACCTGCATGTCCCTATCGGACAAAACTGCAGAAGATACCTCAGATTCATAGCTGGTTCAATGCACTACCAATTCTCTGCACTGCCCTTTGGCTTATCTACTGCGCCCAGGGTCTTCACGAAGTGCCTGGCACCAGTAATTGCATTTTGCAGACAGAAAGGAATTCAAATTTATCCATACCTGGACGACTGCCTGATTCAAGCAGAGAGCAAGGACATTCTTCTAAAGCATCTGGCGTTTGTAACAAAGTTATTAAGTTGCCTAGGGTACACAGTAAACGAAAAGAAGTCAAAACTAGTGCCCTCACAAGAGATAATATTCCTGGATGCCAGCTTGAATACAACGGCCCAGATGGCTTATCTCATGCCAGACAAGCAAGGACAACTGGCTCAATATTTTCAATTGATGGCAACAAAGACCCAGCTGCCTGCAAGAAAAATTCTGCAGGCCTTGGGTTACATGGCATCTTGCATACTACTAATTCCATATGCCAGACTAGATATGAGGAAACTACAATGGTATCTAAAGAGTGTCTGGTCTCAACACTGTGAAAGTTTGGAAACAGTAATACCACTAATTACTTGCCTTCAACAGGAGTTTCGATGGTGGGCTCAAGCATGTCACCTCAACAAGGGACAGCCTTTCACTCAACCCACAGCCAGGCAAACACTGACAACAGATTCATCGGATTACACCTGGGGAGCACACATGGCAGGAAAATGTATTCAGGGCAAGTGGCCCGCAGAACAAAGGCATCTTCATATCAATCCAAAAAGAGATGCTAGCTGTACAAAATGCCTGTATAGCTTTCAAGGACCTTCTGCATCCAGGGCAACTACTACTAAAGACAGACAACACCACAGTTATGTGGTACATAAACAAGCAAGGGGGCACTCGTTCTTATCCTCTCTGCAGACAAGCCATGACCTTGTGGAACACAGCTCTAACCTATCAAGTTCATCTGCAAGCACAATTCCTGCTAGAAGAGAAAAACACACTGGCAGACAACTTAAGCAGAAATGTCATGGATCCGCACGAGTGGAAATTACATCCACAAATATTCAGAATGATAACACAAAAATGGTAGAGCCCGGTCATAGATCTGTTTGCATCCCCAATGAACTGCCAGCTACAGAAATTTTGCACAAGGATTTACCACCCACAAGCATGGAAAGTGGATGCCCTCTCATTCAGCTGGAAAAACCAACAAGTATATGCTTTCCCACCACTGCCTCTCCTTCCAAAGGTACTCATAAAAGCCAGGCAAGAAAAGCCAAAGATGATCCTGATTGCCCCAGACAGGCCATGCCAGCACTGGTACGCAATCTTAAAGAACTTAGCACAAGGTCCACCCTGGCTTTTGCCTCAAATCCCACATCTTCTGATTCAGCACAACAATCAGATACTTCACAGCCAGCTAAAGACTTTAAACCTGGCCGCATGGCAGATTCCTTAGTTAAGCAAGCAATGCCTCTCTTCAAAGCTGTTACGGATGTCATTCTGGAGGCCAGAAGGCCTAGCACCAGGAAAGCCTATTTGGATAAATGGAAGAGATTCTGTGCCTGGAACCAAGCTCACAGCCTTGACCCTCTTGTCCCAAATATTCCTCCAATACTACAATATTTAACTGAGATGCTGGACAAAGGCCTCTCCTTTCCATCCATCAAGATCCACGCCTCTGCCATCTGCTCATTACAACACGGACCCACCTATTTTTTCTAATCCTTTGCTAAAACAGTACCTCAGAGGGGCTAAAAACATAAGACCACCCCATAGAGCACCAACTCCAACTTGGGACCTCAATTTTGTGTTGGAAAAATTAACTTTACCTCCTTTTGAGCCAGCTAACTCAGCAGATTTAAAATATGTCTCTTGTAAAACTGCTCTGCTCCTGGCAATAACCTCAGCACGAAGAGTTTCAGAATTACAGGCACTAATGGCAGTGGAACCTTTCATCATTTTCCACCAAGACAGGATGTCTTTAAGAGCAAACCCTACTTTTATGCCAAAGGTGGTATCAAGTGTGGCTTTAAACCAAACTATTCAATTGCCAACTTTTTATCCAAACCCATAGAATAAAGGGGAGAGACTTCTGCATTCTTTGGACATACACAGGCAGTTACGCTTCTACTGGGACAAAACCAAAGCTTTCAGGAAAACTGAGCAATTGTTTATAGCTTATGCTGCAGGAGCACAGGGAAAAGCCATTTCAAAATGGATAGGACACTGTATACGTTTCTGCTGTACACACCATGGGAAAACTGTACCTAACAGCATTAGGTCTCATTCTACCAGGGCAACAGCCACTTCAACTGCCTACCTCAGAGGAGTACCTACCAAGGACATTTTGGGAGCAGCAACTTGGAGTTCTGTACATACCTTTACCAAGCATTACCATCTGCCACTTTACTGTAAATCCTTATAGAACCAGCCACCCTACCTCAGCTTTGGGATTCTACCCAAGTGTAATGACTGCAGCAGTGTAACACGATGAACATAGTACAGTTTTGTACCTACCATAAATGTAGATGTTAGAGTGTATACACTGCTGCAGTCCAGGTTACCCTCCCTCCTTCCCCTCTTACTTGCTGGTACATACCTAAGTCTTCTACCCTTTACTACCTATGGGGAGTATTTGCTGGTAACTGAGATTTTGTGATTGCTTTTCATATGTATGTTTTATTAGCAATTTGCATTGCCTACTTTTTTGGGGGCACCTGACATCTGGGGCAAGAAAAACTAAAGAAAATGGTGTCAGCTGCATCTTATATACCCCTGTTGCACTGACGTCCGGGAAGTAGCGACAGCAACCGACGCCGGACCAAGACTTTGGAACTCAGGCCGACTGCAGGACCGCCTGACGGCAGGATAACCCAAGGGTAATGACTGCAGCAGTGTATACACTCTAACATCTACATTTATGGTAGGTACAAAACTGTACATTTTGAGGTCTTGAAGGATGCTTTCTTTATGCCCTTCCCAGAGACTGAGAAAGTAGAATATTTGACTGCTTTAGGAAGAAACTGTACATATCAGCATCCCTATTCTTCAGATTCTGAATTGCATGCTATCATAATGAGGTATGATGATGAAATCCTCAAGTTGTTGAGTGAGGAGTAGAAAGGTATTACTGGCACGACTTTGAAGATAGTCAGCCTTGACCAGCGTGCTTTGCAGTTTGGCAGCCATGCCACGAAATATGGTTGTGATTATGCTTTTGCAGCATCCAGGGCTGCTGCTATGGGGGTCATTCATTAGTAGTCATGCTTGGCTCTGGCTACAACCCCTGCTTAGAGTATATGAAGGTGCAGTTTTTCAGTGAATCTTTGGATAAGAATGTGCTGTTTAAACACCCTTCCAAGAGATGTTTAAACTAATGGTATCTGCAAAACAAGTGTTCTTCCCTGCCATTACCTAAATACATCAAAAAACTATCTTCTAAATATTGACTGTATTTGATACCTGATTCAAAAGAAAGATTATACAAGTTAAAAAAAAAAAAAAGCTTTTGCAAAAAGTGGCAAGGACGTCAGAAAGGGAGACCTGAGGGACCCTCAGGACCAAGCCTCATATAGGGAGCAGCCGTAACTCTACTGTACTTCCTCCCCCCATACCAAAAGTCTACCCAGCTGTTGTGTTCCACATCCTGTACAAAATCTCAAAAAGAATAGGAATAGGAGGCTGGATGGTCTTTTTCTAAAAAAAAAAGGAAGTGGGGATTATAGATCAACAGATGGGTTCTGCATATAGTTTCCCAGGAATACAAGATGCACTTGCTGTCTTTTCCAACTTACAAACTACAGTAGGGCAAGGAGCTTACCATAATAGTAGATATTCAAGTAGGGTCTTTGTTGTGGCAAGGTTTCCTCTCCCTCTATCCGCTTTTACTCGGAGGCTGGGGTGGATTCCAGGCCACCTACATCTCCATTCCGCTCACATGTACTGTGGTTAGAAGGTCTGTACTGTTTCCCTGATGCTTGCATCTGTGAGTGAGACCCTATTCTAGCAATTTTGTTTCTTTAGACAGGGATCATATTGAGGGAAGGAAAGCCTTGTGCTGTGCAAGAAAGGACTAAAGATAGCTTGGGCTGACTCCACCTTTAAGCAGATGACCCAGAGAAAGTAGAATCAGCCAGGCTGGGGAGGGGTGTGCGCTGAGTTCTGGAAGTCAGGACAAATATCAACCTTCAGGGATTCCTGTGGTGGTGATTACTGTACCAGTGAGCCTTCTCAAACATTTTGTGTTGTGATAGATTCTGTACACAGATGGACTTTCAGTGTTTGATTCAACAATGTTTCCATTGCATACACCTCAATAATGGATGTTTTGTCCTCCTTTTGTGCTTTTGTCAAAAATTGAGTCATCTTTGGATGTAGAAATTAGCCCTCCTTTATTACTCACCTACTTCAGACCTCCACTTTCTTATATATAGATGTGTTGTCTCTTCTCTAGCTGTTTCCATCTAGCTGACTTATTGTTTGCAATTCAACCCTATTTTGACCCTCCAAAGACAGCTGTAACATAACGTTAATGTGACCCTCCTTTGTAGGTCCCATATGAACCTCCTGCTTTTCCCTCTGTATTTGGATTGCCCTCTCTGTATTCAGCGCTGGCTCTGGAATTCCCTTCAAATTAGGCAAATGGTATACAATGTAAATGCCAAAGTCCATTCTTCATTTGCAAAAAAGTGTATTTGCTTAGTGGTTTGCTGTGGTCTGGGAAGCTCAGGTGACTAAGCTTTCTGTTTGTGTGTTGTGTGACATTGTAGTGCTGGCCAACATAGGACATGTTTGATTCCCAAACATAGGAGTTTTCAAGAAAAAAATGCCAAATTGGAAAGGAAACACATGTGAATGCTGTCATTGACCCACCAAGGGAGAGGTTCCCTATTTCATCTTTTGATAGTTAAATATTTATGTTGTTTTCTATGGTTAAGACACTTTAACATCTAATAGTTTAATATTTTTGTCCTTATAAGTTTCTTTTTAAAAATATTTGGTTGGAAGTTTGAAGACCTTTCTCTAGATTGTCCTATTCTTTATTTTAAATTTCCTCTATCTATTCTGACCGTAAGAGTAAACAACCTTCATTATATGAAATAAGCTTTTGTTAGCAATGTTCTTAATATGTTGTTATTGATATGTTAACTGTTCTGGGGTCTCATTCTGAAGTCACCTCCCACCCTTAGTAAATGTACACAGTAAATACATTACTTTAAGCATAATTTCCAAACAGAAATGTTGGGTATAACAGTGCTAATATTTTTTTGTGATTGCTTCTGGCTGTACCTTGCAACAACTGACTAGTTATTTATCAGAATGCATTCTTAAGAACATGGTACAGCAGTGTAATCACTAAACTACCTTTTTTTAATTTTATGATTACTCCAGCGAGCTTGAGAAGGAACTTCTCTGCTTGAGAGGACAAAGAGATCCTGCTCTAGATGATCTGTCTGCCATTCATTCTTTATGATGGGCACACGCCTTTCTTTATTATGTCTCCTTATGTGCCTTTCACAACCTTTTCAATGATCAGCCTCCTAAGGTATTATTCACTTTCATGTAAGAATACTTTTTCACACTCATATCTAGTTGTGCCTCCAAGGGGACCACAACACTTCAGATCTGTTTCTGTTATGCCTTTTCCTTCTAAGATCTTTGAGAGGCTGTTACATAGACAGCTACTACATTTTATGGAAATGTGTAGTCATATTGATCCAATTTAAATACAAGTTACAAAAATGTACAACATGCAACTGTCCTTCAGGCATTCACAGATGCTGTTTGTTCCAACATGGGGTTTGGAAAGCTAACTTTGATTCCTTTTCATTGAACTGATGGTATTTGATATGATAGACCATTAACTTTTCTTTAAAATGTTGCATAGGAAGTAGTCCAATAGGTTGACATTTGCATAGGAAGTAGTCCAATAGGTTGACATTTGCCTTTTTTTCTGCAGTCCATCCTGCTCGGACTTGGGTGACTTAGCATATGGATTCCATTGTTTTGTTCTTGTTTACTTGATCTTTCCTCTTTTATTATTTGTACATGGACCCTCAGTGGTTCTGCTTGCACTCTCTCTAAAATTACCCCTACTCTACAGTCCAAGTGGACCATTGAGATGACTATTTACATGTGATCATCTCTTGTACTGTAGAAATGAATTGTTTCCTTGTGAAGGCATAGTCCTTGTTATTGTTTGTGCTGATGTTTTTTTTTCGTATCAATACTACTAACTTTATATTAAAATTAGAGGTAGGATCCTACCACATGGGCCAATGTGACAGGAATGTAACTAGAAATTAAAGGATAGGATGGGAGTTTGTGGCATTAGTAAAAGAAAGATGTGTAAAGTATGACTTCCTAAATGGTTTCCTTTGCACTTCTTACCAAAATAAAGCAGAAACTTGCTATAACAGTTTATAGTCAGCAGCACTGTAATCTTCTGCGTAATCCGAGAACAAAACAAAATGAGCTTCAGTGTTTTAATCTTGCATGAACAAGGATAGTTGTTATGCTTTTGGTTACAGAGTTTGAAAACTGTCATGTTTATTCATTTGCTACAGTAGTGAGCTTTGTGTAGTGATTTTTTTTTTATTTTACTTCACTTTTTTATCCCCTTCTGACTGTCTGGACTGCCATTATCACTGTGAAGCAGATAGATTTTTTCCATAATGCCATATGTTCCCCATGTGTTCTATCTCATGTTCAGAAGCCTGACTTGCAGTGGGCTAATGTGAGGTCTGTGCTCACCTCTGCAGGTGATGTAAGCAGGGGCAGTAGTTAGTTCTTCGTCTCCACTGCAGATTTAAGATGGTAGCTCACTTTCTGATGGCATACCACAGTCCACCCCACTTGGCAGGGATGAGTAGGAACAGTTTAGTCACACTCCTGTCTTCAGTATCTGCTAATCAAATCTAGGTCATATGTGGGTCTGTCACTGAGCTAGTGGTTTATTGAATTTTTTTTTTTTTTTTTTTAGGTGTTTGTCCATGTTGTGATGTAGTTTGAAAGAGGGGTATTCTGTTACATGGTTCCCAGCAGAAACTTTTACTCATTTTATTCAGTTCTTGGTTTCAAATAGAAAGTAGTAAGTGCCAAAGATTGTTTGTTTTTTTTTTATTGTTTATGTTCATCTTGAAAATAATTAGAATTTATTGTTTATCGTTTTACATTATAAAAAATTGTGCAGTCCACTTTATTTGCTAGTATAATAGACTACGACAACAGTAATGTATTTAGTTTCGTAACGTATAGCATTCTTTGGGACCTGATCTACCTCTTTTGTCACTTGTTCTGAAATTGGAGACGACTCAAGGCACAGATATCTTAAGGACCTTGGGGTTTAGCTGCCTTTGAGATACTGCCTCATATATTTCTTGGGCACTTTTGTTTTTCTGGCTTTTCAATTATTTGCTAAATGAAAGAAGCCCTAGACTCTTCATTTCTTACCGAATATAATATGTGGCTGTTTTTTCTTTTTAAATGTGTTTTGAAAGAAGTCAGAGAATGATGTGGAGGGTATGATTTGTGTATTTGTCTCAGGAGTTCCCCTTCTTAATAAATTTTTGCAGTTTGCTTTTAGCTTAATTGTTTGAGCATGCACTGTGTGTATACTTTTGTTTTGGTATTTTCCCTTCTAAGCAGTGTGATTCTCAGTAGCCCTTATGGGCTAGCCATAAAGGAAAAGTATTCCTTTCTGTTTAACATCTCATCTTTATTATAGGTTATGACCAAAGAAGGCCAGTGGTACTCAGATTGGTCAGAAGTGCCAACTAGTAGACACACACAGATTCGGCCTACAATGTTTCCACTAAAAGACCAAGAAAAATTAAAAGCCTTGAATATAGAGAGGTGGTAAGTGAGTCATTATGGCGTAGTCCATTTCCAGAGGCAATTCTGACTGCTGAATTTTAAATAGTATTGTAATGTGTTACCCTGACTTTACAAAATTCCAAAGAGCAAGTACATGGATAGATTGCTAGCAGTCTTGCTTGTTCTTCACCGTAAGCATAAGACTTGAAGTGCATTGCTAAATAAAAATTGTAAATAAGTTTCAACAGTTAAAACTGCATTTGGTAAAAAATCAAGTGCTACTTTATACTTTAGAAAATAGTTGAGTCTTTAGCTGTTTTCTCAAGGTCGTGTTACTGGGTCTATCATATTGTTACCAAGGCAAAAAAATCCACAGGTGGTGTTCATGTGGATCATTGTGCATTTATCAATGTAGGTAACTCTGATGCAGCCTCAGTTTGAATATTTGGCCAGATTGTTAGAGCTGGGTACCTGTCTCCCACGTCTAGGCTGGTTTTTTTAGTTTTTTTGTCAGTCTAGATTTGTAACTGAGAGGCAAGGCACATCAATACCCCTCTAGGGATCCTTTATTTCATTCGTCTTTTGTAAACACGGTGTTTCCACAGAGCATTACTTTGGATTATTTTTATTTACATGTTGGGGTAGTGAAGGTCTAATATGAACATGAGGGGTATGCCCGCCCAGATAGGGTCAATAAGGATATGTTCAAATATCAGATTCTGCACAGACTTTTTTGATACTGTGCAATTTGCCAGGGATTTGGGCCTAAGACCCTTAACCTGTATGAGGCCCTTCAAGGTAATGTGACAGAAAAGAAGTGGGCAGCCATGCATGGTAAATCCACTGTGTCTGTTGACCCACAACAAGTTAGGCAGCTTTGACATCCTCCTCAAAAAGAAAAGAACAGAAAAATGAGGCCTGAAGAAGTTCACATGGACCCTGTTATCCTTTCATTTATCAAGGGACTCTAGGTCTGAGGATCTCTCCTGAGGCACTCAAGCAGTCTGTCTCTGACATTAGCAGCATGTGAGGCCTCTGGTGAGATGACTCTGGAAGCTGCTACACCATTAACACTCTGCACTTCCTGTATGGCCCAGCGGTGCAGAAGTATACAGTCTTACAGCACCCCAGGTGACCTGTGTTTGACTAACGGTGAGTGAGGGTGGAAATGAGTGGCCGACGCTGACTTGCCCATCCTTGGGTAGGGAGGCTGTCCAGACTTGCTGCAGTAGCATTGTTAAGAGGCCAGGACATGGCCAGTAGACCCAGTGAATGAGGATTGGAGATGGTGGCATTTGATGGTCAGCCATTGGCTTCTGAATGGTATATCGTGTGTTAATGCAAGGGGTGAAGTGGCATCTCTTTAGTTATTGTAGAGGAAGGCAGACAAGCTGCTAGGAAGTTGAAACTCTGGGATGTGCCTTCTCTCTAGTTCAGAGATCTCTGGCTGCTGCACTTTATGCTAAGATCGAGATACGAGAGGGACAAGCTTCTGCCAAACTGAAGGTTTTGCTTTATGATGGTTACCTCCTTCCCAAGGCTGAGCTAAGCTGGCTCACTCATGGTTTGTCAGGTCTTACAGTGCCTGCAGCCAGAAGCCAGCCTATCCTCTGTGAAGAGTCCAAAGCAAAAAGAGAGTGAGACACTATGACTCCTGTATGACTGAGGATGAGAAGAAGGATCCGGATAAATAATTTTCAAATGTCCTCCCCAAAATCCTGTGACACAAACTGTGAAGACACTCTGGCCTCTGATTTACCACCAAAGGATTTACCATTTGGGGATACCTTTTCCCTTGTGAGGAATTACTTCTCGTGGCGAAGTTACAACACCTCCCAGAAAAAGAGTTGTAAATTTCCCAGGGCTAGAATGTACGAAACCTTATAGCTATCCTTTTGGTACAGGAAGCCTTCTTGGATGTTTACCTCCCTGGATCCACATTCCCAGTCCCCTGTCCCCAGGAAGTCTGAATGCTTCTGCAGAATACAGCACCATTACAAGTTTTTCTTTACAAAAACTATTAAAGATCCCAATAAGGTTTATTAAGTTTACAAAGGGAGATGCTCTGATTCTTCGAGGTAATGATGATGGGAGTATGTTACGGGATAGATTTGATAAAATGGTGTATGTTTCGGCAACCGTGGTATTCAGGGCATTGAACTGTCAGACCAACTTAATGAAATACCAGACAAATGTCCTAAAGCAACATTTACAGAATTATGGGATGTACAGGATAACAATTAAAAAGCTTCTTTGTTTATTGAAGAACAAAGCTCTTTACAGCTGTGGTCATTTATTAGAAGACACTACTGGCTAAGGGACTGGCTAAGGGCTCAGCCACTGTCCAGGTATGTAAAGCTGCAGCTGTTTAATGCACCCTTACGTAAGGATTTGCTTTTTGGTCCTTAGGCATAGAACATTTAAAAAACATGGAGGTCAGAAGGAAGATTGTGGAGTAGGTGAGACATCTGTTTTGCCCTATGAATCCTAAATATAGTAGAAACAGTGCATATGAACAAGGACTTTATTACTGGAGTCAAGGTAAGGGTAAGCAACTTAAAAGCAGAAAAGTGATGCAAATGAAGAAATGACAGTATGAGGACAGGAAGAGGACTTTCATCCCTCCACCAGTCTAAATACTAAGGTGGGGGATCATTTTGCTGCCTTCTACAATAGTGGGCTAGAATTACCTTGAGCAAATGTATGTAACACGTTGTAAATTATGGGATACAGGCTGCAGTTTAGGGACTGACCTCAACAGAGAACTCGGCCATCCCTGTTAGCAGGATATTTTGACATTACTCCAAGGGCTTGGACTGGATGTTTTAACTGGGTATAATGAATGTATTTTGCCTTTCCATTACTAGGGCCTCACAAAGGAGAATCACACATCACTTCTCATAAAGAATGTTGACATTTGGGCCTTCCGTAATGCCTGTAGTCTTCACTAAGGATTTGGGTGTTGAGGGCTAAAACTTTGCAGGAGAATGGACCAGTTAATATTTTTTGTGGCTGTCTTAGCCTGTGGATTTCTCAGATCTGATTGAATCCTTATTTCCAAAGCTCCACCTTCACTACCATAATGCCCTGAGAGCGTACTACTCCTCAGATCTCATTTGCCACTCTATGTGCTAGTAGCTTCTCCAAAAGGTCCAGTTAACTAATCAACATTTTGCTTCTATTCTTAGGATTTTTTTAAGAGTTTTTCTTTTTTTCCTCCTCTCTTCTTACTGTTAGTAGTATTTAGTGTAAGTGATGAACTTTTTTCACTGTTGTAGAAATTCTTTGAATAGTGTAGATTCCGTGTCCTTTGGAGTGTTTCTTAGTGTTGTTATTGGTGTTTATTGTTAGAGTTAATTAAGGTTTTTGCTGTGCGCTGCACCTTTTCAAATGTGGAAGTCTTCAGATTTCAAGAAGTGCCTGGTCTGTGGCCACAAACATCCCCCTCAAGACTCTTAACAAGTGTGTGGTATGTCTGGTAGTCATCTGTCTTGATGGAGATTGTCAGGCATGTTTGGTCCTTCGTTCCTGGGCCCTTGCAGCTAGAAGGACCACACTGGTTTTGAAGAGGTTATTGCCTGACTCTCCTGCCACTTCATTGTCTTTTCCGTCCCCAAAGAAAAAACAGAAAAGGAGGAGGGTGATAACGCTCTGACTAAGAGACCAGAGGGAGAGAAAGAAAGAGAAAAGGTGAAAGAAAAAAGTGAAAAACAAAAGTCCAGGGAGGAAGTTTACTAGAAGTAGAAGGTATAGATTCCTCCCCCCTCAGATTGCCCTGAATCTGAAGACCCCAATTTCTTTGGCTGCTCTGGTGGCTTTTCATGCTTCAGAGTCTGTGCCACTTCTGTGCCATTCTGCCCTCATCTACAGAGACAACACAGGTCCTTCCTTTGGATCTGATGGCTTTGGTAGACTAGATTATTCTGAGACCCAGGCTTTCGGTGGCTCTAGTCTTGAGCAGGACCCGCTCCCCCCCCCATTCACCTTATTGCCTGTGCACAGTCCTCTCTGGAACCATCCTTCTTTGAGACTATGAATCTCCTTTTAGGACCCTGGAATTTGCCTTCTCTGTACCTGGGCCCAGGAAGCCATCGTGTAAGGCTTTTGTCTAGTTCTGCGAGGTCTTTGAAGAGTATTTAAGACATTGATTTGGACCAGCTTTTGAGATCCTTCCATAAAATCCAGATGAAGTTTGGGATCATCCCCTCTCCCCTTAATTGCAAATGTGGAGAGAATTTCTCAGTTTGTACTGTCCATGCAAGATTTGGTTAATTAGATTTTGACAGCTTCTCTTCCTCCTGTAGATCTTCCTTGGCCCAGATCCAGTTCACCCCTACATTAGTGCCTACAGCATGAGCTGTCCTCAACACTGGCTATTCCAGTGCTTTAAACTAGAAACATCTTTATTAAACCATTGCTTACAACATAGGCACTCTTACATTTATATAAATGAAAACAAAGCACATTGACGCAATCCTAGTTGTAAGCATTTTATATTATAACACACTCCCAGTTGCAAACATTATATATCACTTATAATCTTCCCAATCATTTTCAGTCATACATTACATAGCTCATTTAAGTCCTGCATGCTTTTAAACCTCATTCCTTCCCTGTACGTACTATTCCCATAGTTCCCATTTTATTCTTATGTAGTTTGCTCCTACCGTTTTCTAAAGATCTCAATTCCAGTTGTTTTATCTCTGTTACAATATTCACTACTTCTAGTATAGTTGGTTTAGATTTTGATTTACATTTTCTAGTAATTGTTTTTTGGCAGCCACCATTATTAGACACAGCAAGGCCTTACCATGTGTAGGAAATTCCGATTCTGTATTATAGCTCAGAAGAATCATCTCTCTCATCACACCAATCTGCTCACCTAGCATCTCTGACAATGTATCCCACAGGGAATCCTTAAATTCTGCCAACTCACTGCACTCCCAGGAAATATGTTCCCAGTTACGTCTTTCTTCCCCATCGCACCTCCAACATTTGATGTTTACCTGAAGAAAATTTCTCTGGAGTTTCCTTGGGGTATAAAAATATCTGTGTAAACGTATCCAAGCAAAAATCCTAAATCTTCTAGATTTGGTTGCATATTTGGGAGACCTATGTATATCCTCCCATTGTTTCTTTGTGAATTGCTTATCCAGTCTCTCTTCCCAATCCTTTCTTATCTCCTCTGATTGATTCTAATTGTTATCATGCAATATTTTATGTACTCTACTAATTATTCCTTTTTTAATGGCAGTTTCTGTTCTAGATTCTACTAAAAACTCTAACAGTGCTGGTCTTTCATTTAGGACCTCTATTTCTTTGTTTGCCTGTACTCTTAATATTAATCCTTGATAGGGCAATCTCAAACTAGCAGTCCAGATAAATTCTTGGCATCGTCCTGTCCTGAAATCTTTCCCTCTCGAGTTATTTGCTCCCAGTTCCTTGGTTGCTTTGCCAGTTTTCTCCAGTAAATTCCAGCGTACTCTTGCCTATTGTCTATATCCCTAATTGCAGTCATCCATGTCAGCAGAATCTCCTTTTTCCATTCCCGTGTTGGCTTAGTTCTTAAGATAGATATGTAAACACAAAAAAAAAAAAAAGGAAGAAAACCAGTGCCCACCAAGAAACAATGGGAAAGACTGTTGCGACCAGAAAAAAAATCACAAGGCACTCCGAGAACCACAATGGAGAGCTGTAGGTAATCCAGCCACACAAACGTTATTATACCTAAGCTAAAAATAAAAGTAGAATGCCTTAACTAGTCAAATTTTTCGTCCTACAATCGTGGACCTCTTCAGATGCAAGAACACAAATAAACCAGTAAAATAAATAGTTTCCTCCAAAATGTATGTATGTTCAATTTCAATACAGGTAGAAAGATTTTATTATTTTTAAGATTGATGTAGAGACCTTTACTTTTACACAGTTTATTTTTTAACATGAAGTTTATTATGCTATTTTTGCATGTCTGCAGAGCAACTCTTTAAATGGAACTGAGTTTTTAGTACATTTGTTTGTTTTTTAATTGACTTTGCAATATGATTGGTGGCTCAGTCTGAAAAAGTCCAAGATAGTAGGACATGAAACTCTGTGATTTAGTTAAGGCATTTTATTTTTAGTTTTTGTATAATAAAGTTTTTGTGGTTGGATCATCTACCGCTCTCCGTTGCTGGTTCTTGGCAGTGCCTTGTAATTTTTTTTAGTTCTTAAGATACTTTCTGCTACTTTATAGATATAGTGTTCTATATGATTGTCATTCTCCTTAGAGGCCTGCATCCAAAGTTCCAGTCTCTCTTGTGCTTCCCCCCAGTTTCATCATCATCCTGTTCCACTGTGAATTATAGTTTTCTGCTTGTGCTATGTATAGGAGCCTTAACTGTATAACTCTGAAATACCCCTTCAAATCAGGTAATCCCAATCCGCCCTTTTCTTCTAGAGATGATTATCTTATCCCACTCCACTCTTAACATCTTTTCATCCCAGATGAAAGTCCTTCAACTTTGTTAGTTCCTATCCACAACTTCTCCTCTGGTTGATAAAAATATGCCTGACCTGTGTATAAGATTAATGGGACTAAAAACTTTTAACTGCTTTTATCTTACCATGTTCATATAGCAAAGCTTCTATTTTCTAATTTTTTGTATTATCTTTTGTTTAGTATCTTCCCACATATCCTTGGCTGCCACACCAGAATCATTTTTAATCCATACTTCTAGATCCTTCAGTTTGTCATGTCTCTATATATATGAATATTGCTGAACTGTTCATATGTGGGTGCATAATTTACCTCTATTGTCTCTGCTTTAGTTTCATTAATTTTTTATCCTGAAAAGATTTGAAAGCGTCTCAAAAAGTTCCACAACACTGTCATTTCTCTTTGGTTTTGTCAGGTATAAAATATCATCTTCAAATACAGCCAGCTTTTTTTTCTCTGCCATACCAGTTATATCCTTGAATTTCTGATTCCCTTATTTTCTTCGCATTGATACTAAATATAATGCAAATAACAAAGGGGACAGAGGACAACCCTGTCTGGTTCCTTTGCTCAAGCAGAGCTTATCAGAGAGCACCCCACCCACTTTAATTGTTGTCTCCGATCAGGCATATCTCCTAATTAGTTTTATATTTTTTTCAGGAAATGCAAATGTTTCCATTGCCTTGCTCATAAAGTCTCAGTTTACTCTGTCAAATGCTTTTGCTGCATAAAGACCCACCAACAACAATGGTGTTTTCTTACATTCTACTTCCCTCCGAATTATCAGCGTTTTGTTAATGTTGCCGAATATTTGCCTCCCCTCCACAAAACCACATTGATCCATATCTATCAATTTTGGCATTACTTTTGCCATTCTTTTAGCCATTATAGACATGAACACTTTTATATTCATGGTTTAGTATTGAAATGAGCCTGTGTGAAGGTGGATCTGATGGATCTTTACCATCTTTAGGTATTTTAGCTACCACTGCTTTTCTTCTAGGATGTTGGTATTTCTCCTCTTTTTAAAGTACTGTTAAACAAAACCTTTTGTCTCTTTATCAGTTTATTTCTTCCTAGCTTCCACTCTTCCACAGGAAGACCATTTGTTCCCGAGGACTTTCCTGTAGATTTATACATCACAATTTTTATCTCATCTCCTCCTGCCCTAACCATAAGTAATTGAGCCTCGTCTGCCTCTAACCTTGGGATATTTAATTCTTCCATAAACATTTCCATTTGTATCTTTTCTTAATATCTATATGTCTCAGCTTTATTCAGACTTTCATAGGATTTCCAAAATATTCCAATATTTCCAATTATAGCGTTGTGTCAGGCTTTGTGCCTGCTGAATGGCGCACAGCAACAGTTATCCCACTCCACAAAGGGGGAGCCACCACTGATCCCGGGAACTATCTACCTATTATCCTGACGAGCCTGGTCTGCAAGGCCATGGAATGTATCCTCATGGAACTCAAAAACAAAGACATTGGTAACCTCCAAACTCTGGATCCAACCCAGTTCCGGTTTGTGAAATGCAGATCATGCCTCCTGAACCTGATTGACTTCTTTGAGGCAGTCACCAAAGCCGTAGATGAGGGTAAGGTGGTTCACACAGCCTGCCTTGACCTCGCCAAGGCTTTCGACCCCATCCCCCATTCTGGAATTATAGCTAAACTCACTAAACTAGGTATAAATCCCTACGTCACCAGATGAGTTGCCAACTGGCTCACTGACAGAACCCACACTGTAAAAGTTGCAGACTTCAAGTCTGACCTCAAAGCAGTGACTAGTGGAGTACCACAGGGTTCCGTCATGGGACCTCTCCTGTTTGGTATCTACTTCTCTGAAGTACAGGCTAACACAGAAGGCCTCTGGCTAACGAAGTTTGCAGATGACTGCAAACTAGGAGCCATAGTCAAGTCCCCAAATGATGTAGACATCCTACACAAGGGCCTCGCTGAGACAGATGCCTGGTGTCAGAGACAAGCTCAATGCCAAAAAGTGCAGTGTCATCCCCTTTGGTAAAAACTCTGTACCCATGAACTACCACATAGGCAGCAATCTACTTAACACCAAATGTGTGATAAGAGACCTTGGGACCCAGGTGGACAGTAGTCTCTCCTTTGATAGTCACATAGCCACAGAAGTCCTTCTACATGGCACACCTCATCATAAAAGGGTTCTCATCCAGGAAAAAAGAGGTCATTGTTCCCCTCTACTAGACATTCATTAGACCCATTATAGAGTACAACGCCCCTTTTGGAATGTACCTCACAAGACATCTGCAGCAGCTGGAAAGGCTGCAGAAGTACCTCACAAAGAGGATTACTGGCCTCAAACAAATGCCGTACACTGACTGCCTCAAAAAACTCCAGCTTTACTCCGTAGCATATCATCTACTCCGAGGTGATCTCTGCCTAACATATAAAGCTATGTCATACCCAGAGCTGTTGGACATGCTACACCTAAAGAAATCCCAATCCCTCCGAGCTACACGCTCTAAGGACCTAAACCTTGTCACCACAATAAATAGGACACGCTGGAGTGATAGATTCCTGTCCCAGAGACTTCTCATACTCGAACAGGCTACCCGTCTATGTCAAGCAAAGTTCTTCATTAGCACTCTTCAAGAACAATCTTGATGAGTGGATGGGAAATAGGAAATACACCCCGGGGATCACTTCTGTGTCTCTGCTTGACAGTGGCACAGGAAAATAACTTTCTTGGGTGGCGTAAGCCAGGGAACCTTGTTGGCTAGGCTTACATAAGCCCTTGGGCCGATAGCCTAGTACCTACCTATGAACCTATAAAATATTTGTAATACATCTGCAGGACCTCTTGTTACCTTCCTTGTTATAGGCTCCCTAACCTTGGAGACAACCCTTTCTTCTTTCTCTTGCCTGAGTCATTGTGCTAAAAGTTTTTCTGCTCTAGTGTTGTTATCAAAAGTCAGTTGGTTAACAATCTTTCTAAATACGTGTATATTATAGAGGCAATCTCTTATCTTCTGTTTAGCATTCTGCAGTTGATCCTCCTCTTGTTCTGTGAGATTCCCTCTATTTTGCAATCCCTTAATATTTGTCAGTTCCTCTAAATAATTCTTGTTACTTCTTAACCATAGCTCCCTTTCTTTTATTTCCAACCTATTCCACCTTAACTTTATCCCACTCCCTAGCTATTATTTTCAGAAGTAATTTCTATCCTCTCAAATAGCCCCTGAATAATCTCCACTACCCATTCCTTAAATTTGTTTCTTTCCAACAGATGGGTGGGAAAGCACCAGGGTTTCATTTTTATTTCATTACCCTGTGTTTTTATTTTAGTTACTATATTGGTGCATAATCTTAAACAGTTATTGGGTGTGTATTAAGACCCTGAATTAAATGCGCATGTTCTTGTGAAATTTAAATTCTGTCTAGCCTAGCCCAGTTTTTATGTTTTGGGGAATAATAATGTAAATCACCCCAAACTCCTGTTACTGAGTTCACATCTTCCACGTCAAATATTTTCATAAATTTCTTCAAAAATCTATCCTCCTTTATTGTACTTCCCCTTTTAGATCCCCAGGTACACCTTCACTCCTGCAAATCAAATCCCATTCCCCACCTGTAAGTAATATTCCTTGCTGAAAACTGATTATTTTTCCCACAGTTTTCTTAAGCTCTATTGTAACAGTTTTAGGTGGAATATAAATACATTTCAATGTAATCCTCCTCCCTTGCCAGTAGTGCCTTAGCACTACAAATCTGCCATTATATTTTTATCCTCTTTCACTACTGGAGCTCCTCTTGCAATTAATGTAAGTACTCCTCTCTTTCTTTGTCCCAGATATTCTGCTGAATAACCATCCTGAAAACCTTTATCAAATTCACACGTTCATTCTTTCCATGCGAGTCTCCTGTAACATGAATATTTATACTCTACATTTTTTAATGTAGATCACTATTCTTTTTTTGTATTTATCTGTGAGACCATTGACATTTAAAGACATTACAGAAAGAATCATTGCTTTAGAAGGTTGTTATTCCTGCCTTTTATGTATAACCTCTATTTTGTTAAATGTTAGTTCCAGTTTTTGTGTTACATGCATCCACTGTTGGGCAGGTTGATCTTTTGTATAGTTGTTTCTTGTCCTATCCATTTGAGCCAATGTCACATCTTAACAAAACTTTTTGTTTTATTGAAAGCCGTTAAACAAAACAAAAAATTCCCCCCCCAAAACTTGTTAATTTAATGCTAACACACACAACTATATACATCTTCAAATATTGAAGTTGTACCCTCCCAATAAGAACAAATGTCCCAAACTGACAGCCAGATTCACAGACTTGAGTTAACCTAAATGAAAGATTATCCATGCCAAGACACATGGTGCAGCCTGTGCTTCTTTAAGTGCTAACTGGTTTTGTCTTATCTTTATATCTGTCCCAGCTTTGACAGCCCCCAAATGCTTTCAGAGAACATTTTATCTCCTAGTCAGTTTCTCTTTTCTTTTTGTTTTTTTTTTCCCCCAGCCGGTCACTGCCCCAGACTGTAACCAGTTTCTCTTTATCAGATTGTCTCCATGGAGACATGAGGGCCAAATACAGAATTGCTACTAAGCATGCATTCATTTGCTAAAAAAAAAAGCCTCATACTATTCAATAATCTGAAGTAGTTGACTTCATTTGGTCTTTAACTTGTGGGTTATGGATCCGTATCTGATGCATAACGGTCGCATTTCCAGCATCTGATCCGAGCTCCAAGCTCCTCCCCTTACCCATAATGCCCCGGTCTCCTTCCTTCCTTCAGATCTCGTTTGCTGCTGGCAAAGCAAGCAGCATGGTCTGAGCTCTAGGCGTATAGTGGGTAGTGTAAGTGCTATTTTTTTATCTTTTTGACCTTTTTTTCTACCTTTCTTAAAGCTTCTCTCTTGCTTTCTATCCTCTACAGTTGGTAAAAAAATTCTTCCTTCTCTTTTTTTCCTTTCGGCCTATCTCCTTTTGTGTGCCTGTGGGAGTGTGCCTGACCTATTTAGGGATGTCTGAACTCCCTAAATTAGGATTCAGGAAGTGCACAGAGTGTGGTCATAAGCTTTCCCCAGCTGATGGCCACACTCTGTGTGTAGTGTGCCTGGGCGCAGCACACCTTCACACCTCCGGTCCGGTCTGTGCTGGGTTCAATCTCAGAGCACTGAAGGATAGGAGGGACAAATTGATCCTAAAAGGACTACTTCCCTCCTCGGGATGGTAGCTCCTGTGCCCCCCTCTTCAGGGACAGCAGCTGCATCTTTTTCTCTTCCCTGGCCTCTGGGACTCAAACTCCTGCCAAGAGGTCCAGGGAAGGGGAGAAGATCAAGAGAGACCCGCCGCAGAAGCTGTCTGCAGACTGCTCGGCCCCAGCTGGCCCTCCAGCCAAAGTTAGGACTCAACTATGCCCGGATATCCCCGGCTTCAGTCTCCAAGGTTCTCCCCTGAGCCAGAGGAATCGCAGGCCAGGTTGCCAGTTAGGTCTCCCCCCATCGGCATTCTCTACCAGTTTCTGTGGTGTCATCCTCCCGCTTAACCCAGAGCCTCAGTGAAGCGGAGATGGGCAAGATGATGTGGAGATTTATCTGCACACAAATCCAGTTGTGGGTCTTGCCGGCACCCTTTCCCTCTGGAGGGGGAAGCTTGCAGTTCTTTTTTACACCAATAACTTCTCCATTCTGACCTGCTGTTTTGGAGACCCTGGATCCAAGGACCCTTGGGGTCAGGGGGTCAGCGCTGACGGTACCTTCTACCGCGATGCCAGCCATTGCCTTGAGCATGTCTGATTGGAGATCTCGGAGCTGTAGTCTCTGGGTGGGATCCGAGGGATTACTGTCGGCTCCGAGCCTTTCGGAGCGCAGTACTTTCCTTGGTGTCTCGGCACTGACTCCCCTGTCAGGTCAGAAGGGAATGGTTCTAACCAGTATTTCCCAGGAGGTCGATTCCCCTTCAGCCTTTGTGGGGCAGAGGGTTCTCTCTGTGTTATCGAGACCCTTGACCATCTCGTCCTCTGACTCCGTCCCGACTCCCTCTGCTTTGGGTGCAGTCCCGACCATCTTGTCATCTCGGGGATTGTCTGTCCCCATTTTGCCTTAGGAAGCTACCCCAAAGGAGTAGTAGGAGGTTTGCGAGTCCTCCCCAGAAAGTACCACTGAGGAGGTTTCTCACAAACGAACATGTAAAAGGAGGCACCTGGACTCCCCACTAAAGTCCCTTACCAAAGACACTGATTTGGAGGAAAGAGAAGGTTCCCCATGGTCACCCCACCCAAGGATGTTTCCTTTGGAGACATCATGTAACTCCTCTGCTAGGGGTGGGGGGTGATCTGCCCAAAAACTGTACTCAGATGAATCAGTGTTCCTGGAGGCATTCGGCACAGGCCCATCTACTTCTTGGGTGTCCCCTCCCATGGATCCTGTGGTGGATCTCATAACATCTTGGGCATGGAAGGAACCGGACACCATGGAGCCTATCCCTAAGTGCCCAGATATAAAGTGCTTTAGTCCCCCTTCAGACAGGGCTTACTGGAACAAGGGATCCCCATGGATACTATGGTTGTGGCAGCCACCACCAAGAAAGAGCTTGCGCAGGAGAGCTGTACTGTTTATACCCCTGACTGGAACAAGGGATCCCCGTGGATGCTATAGTTGTGGCAGCTGCCACCAAGAAAGAGCTCGCGCAGGAGAGCTGTACTGTTTATCCCCCTGACCGAGAGTCAAGAGCAATGGACCATTTTGGGAAGTGGGTGTATGCTTCAGTGACCTATGTAGGAGTGTTGAACTACATGGCACATGTCATTCGACTGCAGCGGGACTTGGTCAAGGAGATAGCTGAGTCCATGTTGGCAGGGGATAAAAAGACATTACCCGCTCGGATGGCCACTGTCCCGGTACTGGCATTGCCATTAGCCACCATGCCTGGCTTCAGCTTTGTCAATTCTCGGAACCCTTCAAGGCGTCTTTTACAAATGCCCGTTATGACAGTTCTTCCCTTTTTGGAAAGTCAGTCAAAAAGACATTGGTCCAGACCGAGAAGGATGGGAAGACGCTGTCTGCTATCTGGATCCGCTTCTCCTCTCCTCAAAGATCCTCCTCAAGAAATCAGTAAGGGACGAAGAAGATGCGGTTCCAAAAGTCTCCGGTGTTTTCCTGGGAAACTCAGGACCTGCCTCCCCCCAGAGGCAGAGGGGGTTATGATAGACGCTGCCCTAGGGACAGAGGGGGTCCAAGAAATTTCGGGTCCCGAGAACCTTTCTTTGACAAACCTGGGTAGCAGCCCTGAAGGGCTGCCCGACTGCTCATCTCTGGAGGCAGTCTGGGGTTGACTATCACTTCAACCAGCGGCATGGGAGTCCGTAACAACAGATCGTTTGGTATTGCAGATTATATCCAGCAGATATTCCATCCCATTCACTGAACCACCATGATCACCAAAGCACCTTTCGGATGTTCCACCCACACAAAGGGAGGAAGCTGTATAAATATAGAAAAGCTGCTAGGGAAACGAGTCATCCAGCCTGTCCCTCAAGACCGTTCCAGATCAGGCATTTATTTCAGGCTCTTTTTAGTGCCAAAGAAAATGGGGGACTTAAGACCCATTCTGGATCTTTTCACCTTGAACCTGTCAGTAGCCAAGGTGAAATACTGCATGGTCACCCTTCAGTCCATCCTGCCTTCTGTATGTAAATGATTGGATGTGCTCGATTGACCTCCAGGACACATACTATCAAGTCAAGATGGACAGGCACCCGTGGAGGTTTCTACACTTTCGGTTAGGAGCCAGTCATTATCAGTTCAGAGTCCTTCCCTTTGGTCTCACCAGAACCCCCAGGTTGTTCAATAAGTTTGTGGCAGTAGTAGCAGCTCACCTGAGGCTTCAGGGTATTCAGGCCTTCCCTTATCTGGACGACTGGCTCCTCACTGCCCCTTCCAAGCATCTACTTTGCCAAGCCAGGGACCATTTCCTCTTGCTAGCAAAAAGAGTGGGCATCGCCATCAATTTCAGCAAGTCATCACTGGCCCCTGTTCAGATGTTAGACTTCATTGGGGTTCGGTTGGACATGATCCAAATGAAAGTTTCCTCACCCCAGACAGGATATGCAGTCTCAGATTGCATGTTCTGTACGTTCTTCAAGCCTGCATTCTGACTGCAGAAAGAGTACTGAGGGCATCGGGGACTATGGCGGCCACGATCGATCTATTACCCTTAGCGTGCCTTCACATGCGGATTCTCCAGTGGACGCTTGCTGTTCAATGGACCTTGTTGGATCTGCCATTGTCATATCCCGGTCGAATCTCCCGTGTATGCAGGGACTCTCTTTGGTGGTGGATTCAGTCCCCCGATCTATTCAGGGGACGCACTTTTATTCCATCCTTTCCCAAACCCATGGTGACCACGGATGCCTCCCAGCTAGGGTGGGTTGGGGGGCATTGCTCGGGAAGAATGGTCCAAGGCACGTCATTACCAGCCGAGACCATACCAGCTTGCATATCAGTGTCCTGGAGATGAGGGCAGCCCTTCTTGTGTTGCAGGCCCTTCATGCCCGTCTCCCTCTAGGGACAGTTGTAGTTCAGACGACAATGTTGGTAGTCTGGTACATCAGCAAACAGGGGGAACCAGATCTTATCCCTTATGTCACAAAGCCATGAGAGTGTGGGAATGGGCGATCTCTACTGGCCGTTTTCTGATGGCAGCACACATCCCGGGGTGGTCCAACATTCTCGCGGACAGGCTCAGCAGGTGTATTCTAATGCCTTACGAGTGGTCTCTGAATCCTTCAGTGGCAGAACAGATCCTTCTAAAGTGGGGTTGTCCTTTTTGCGATCTTTTCGCATGTCCTTCCAATGCGAAATGCAGCGAGTTCTTCGCTCTGAACCCCCCCTTAGGGGGAAGCCCCCAGTGACTCACTGGTCCATACTTGGCCTCCCGGTCTTCTGTATGCTTATCCCCCACTACCACTCATTTCAAAGTTTCTTCAGAAAGCTCACAGGCTGGGGAGCACTGTGATAGTCATTGCCCCCTTCTGGCCGCGCCAAGTCTGGTTCCCCTCCCTATGGTCTCGCATAGTAGTTCCACCGTGGACGTTGGGTTCAGTTCCGGATCTTATTTCTCATCCCTTAGGGATTCCTCACCCAGACCTGGACAGTCTGAAGCTCACTGCTTGGCTGCTCCAGTTCCCATGATTGTTAGGACTCCAAGTTTATCATCCCCCAGTTAAGACTATTCTGCTGACAGCTCACAAGTCTTCCACTAGAAAGGTTTATCGTAGCAAGCGGAAACGTTTTTCCATATGGGCTTCGCAGCATGTGTTAGACCCTTTTACTGCCCCTGTGTCTGCAGTTTGAGTTTTTGGCAGGAAGTTTTCAGCAGGAAGTTTTCAGCAGGATGCCAATTCCTCCATGGTCAAAGTGCAGTTGGCAGCTATTTCCAACTTTCATGTGGGGGGAAAGCATCCTTTGCTTCTAAACTTTGTAAGAACTTCCTTAAAGGTACCTTTCTTCTTAGACCCCCGGTGAAGGATCATATGCCCCCGTGGGATCTTACTTTGGTACTTCAGGCTTTAGTCCCCCCCCCCCCCCTTCGAACCTGCAGCTTCTGTAGATTTACAATTTTTGTCTTGGAAGACTGCGTGTTTGGTTATTTCTGTCAAGAGGGTGCCGAAACTTCAAGCCTTATCCACGAAGGTTCCTTATATAATCTTTCACAAAGATGGTGTATCCTTGAGTACCAACCCGTCCTTTCTTCCTAAAGTAGAAACAGAAGCGAATATCAGTCTTCCAGTTTTTTCCCTAATTTTCAAAACAAGGGAGGAATACAAATTACATTTGCCGGATGTGCATGGACAGTTTAGATTTTACTTACACAAGACGAAAACCTTTCGTAAATCATATCACTTATTTGTTTCTTATACCAAACCTTTTTAGGTAAACCAATTTCCAAAGTAACAGTTGCTTGTTGGATTTCGCAATGCATTATTCGAGCATATTCTGCTAAGGGAATTTCCCATCCAGGGCAGGTAAAGGCACATTTGACTAGGTCTATGGCTTCTTCGGCTGCTTTCTGGTCCAGGGTTTTGCTGAATGATATCTGTTCTGCAGCTACTTGGTCCTCATCTCATACCTTCATTTCATTTGACTCTGCTGTGCTGAATGTACTTCCATGAAGGTCACCCAGGTGGTTGGTAGCTGGGGACTCTGTCCCACAGGCTGAAGACCAAATGAAGTCAACTACTTCAGGTAAAGAAGTTATGTACTCACCATAATGTTCCATCTGAGTAGTTTTACTTCATTTGTCTTCAACTGTCCCCCCCCCCTCCGTCCCCCTACCTTGTCACTGTGATACTGACCGTATATGGAGATGGTTACATCAGGAATGTTCTTAGTCATACTTGGGCTCAGGATTGTCGAGTTACCAGTTGTGGCAAGCTATTATTAGGTTATCTGAAGGAAGGAAGGAGACGGTGGTTATTATGAGTAAGGGCAGGAGCTCGGAGCAGATGCTGGAAATGCGGTCGTGATGGATCCAGTAAGGATCTGTTGCCCACAGGTTGAATACAAATGAAGTACAACTACTCAGATGGACTGTTATGGTGAATACATAACTTCTTTTTCTTTTTCATTTACTTGCTTTCTCTTAAAATTTGTTACTAAATCAGTCTAAGGTCCTTAATCCAGTCATTCCCCCATGCAAGAATGAAAAAAGCACATTTTGTCATGCTCTTTTAACCAGGCTTGTAATGCCTGCATTTCATTTTATGTTGGAAAGACTGGGAGGCTTCATAAATCCAGAATATATGAGCATCTATATGATGTAAAAAAAAAAGAGAAACTAATGCCCTGTTTAGACATAGTTTACAGTGTGAAGGTTTTTCTGGGTTTAAGTTTGCTATTCTGGATACTGCGCAAGTAGATTCAAGAAGGGAAGATTGGAAAAATGTATTGTGTACAAAAGAGCTGTTGTGGCAGTTAAGGTTGGCTGCAAATGTACATCCAGGGTTAAATGATTAATTGACTATCCTGCCAGTATTAAAAGAAAAAGTAGGACAAGTCTAAGTCCCTTCATTTGTTTTATTGTTTTACTAATATGACAGTGAATAATATTGACTTAATGGTTTTTCCTACTCTGATTATTTTAAATATTTTAAATATTAATATTCATGATTTATGCTAATTTAATGGTTTTTATTGGCTGTTTTTTTAACCAATTATGTTTTAAACCTATTTAAACTGCTCTTTAAGAAAAGGCCTTTGTTTTGATGAAGTCAACTGTGTTTGATGAAAGCGCTTAACTGATTTTTTATACAATAAAACGGACTGCAGACTGACTACCAGGGTGCTTATTTTTTGGTTTATTTTTTTTACATTGCAGTGCCTACATTTCTTGACACTGAACAAGAAGAGAGAGAGAGAAGTGAGAAAAAAGAAAAAAAAGGACAGCAGCACCTATTTACAATCCCCATTACACTTAAGAATAACTGAGAAAACTTTAGCATGTAAAGAAAACCATACACCACAAAAATAGTACTATTAAGAAAAAAATGATGTGAAGTTGTTCAATCTCGCCGTTCATTCTTCACTAATGGATTCGGAGCTGATCAATCAGCTCCGATGCGGCCATTAGCAAAGCTCAAGGTTTACCAGTAGATCAAGACCAAGCCCCTTATCCCATGATGCACTGCTGGAATTGCCTCAGATCTAGTTTGCCGCAGTACAGATCTCAGTGGTTCTAGTTCGCTTGATCCTTTTTTGATATACAAATCACTTTGCAAGTTATTTCATTACTTTTTTTCTATTTCTAGTTAGGTTAGTTTCATATTAGCTCCTGTAGTTGTCTGTTTTAGACTTATTCCCTTGGTGCTTGATTATTTAGTATAGTTGTAGTGGCCTCGTGTTTGGCCTAGTTATTCAGAGTGTGTGTATTTTTCTATTACCATAGTTCTTGCATTGATAGTATAAATAGATAGTGTGCAGTTGTGTGTATATATATATATATATATATATATATATATATATATATATATATATATATATATATTACATAGTGTTGGCCCTTTTTTCTCCGGGCCATTGTTAGTATGTTTGATATTTAGACATGTTATCTTGAGCCTAAGGGTAGTTGTGACATAACTTTTAGGCTGTGTTAGGCTGTGTGGTTTGTGATATAACCTTTAGGCTGTATTTAGTCTGTGTAATTGTTGAGCCTAAAGTTCATTATTAATATGGCTGAGGAAAAAGACAATCACCCAAAGTCTGGATTAAAAAAAATGTCCAGACTGCCGGCAAAAGATGTCTCTTACTGATGGGCACGTTCAGTGCGTGTATTGTTTAGGTGTGGTGCATTTGTAGGAGTCCTGCAGCATTTGCCATTCCTTTTTTTCAAGGTTTCTTTTAGAGAGGAAAAGAAAACTTGTGGATCGAGGTTTGCTGAATCATCTTTCTGCTGAAGCTTTGACTGACCAGGATGGGGCCAGCAAGTACTCTAAATCTTCAAAATCCTCAGCAGACTTCAAGGCATCTAAAGAGTCGAAAAAGTCAGAAAGTGGAGGATTTCGGGACTTCATCTCCACAGCCCTCAGAGCCGAGTGTCTCTTCATTTCGGAGCCGGCCCACAGTTTTGGAGCCGGTCTCTGAGAGACCTGTATCTCCACTCCTTCAGTCTGCACCTTCAGTGCACTCCTCTAGGTCTTCTTTCAGCCTCTCAGATTTGTATATGGACCAATTGGTGCAGAAGCGCTTACGGGCACCAGACCTTGCTAAATTGTTGCCGGCTCCAACCCCAGTGTCGGAACTGAAGACCACCATCTCGGATTTGACTGCTCCTCCTCTGAGCCATACTGGATCTTCAGAGCCGGAAGGAGCCGAGACCTGCTCTGGTGTCATCGGTTCCATCTACTCTTGACGTCCTCTGCGCCAACCGGGGACTCCAGGGGCTTGACACTCTCCTGTCTGGTCCGGGGAGGATAGTCTCACCAACTTGTCGTTGCTGACTGTTCCTCTCAGGGGCCTCGGCTCGGATGAGCTCGGCTCCTACCTCCAGCCCGGAGCCCACGGCCTCTGTGTGGGAGAGGCTGGCGGTTCCTTCAGGTCTGTCGACTCCTTTTCATTGGAGCTGTGATGCTTTTGAAGCCATGAGGACAGCCTTGTCCCCCAGAGACATCCTTGACACCAGGTCTGGCCTCTTCGTCCCCCAAAGCACCTGTGTCCGCTTCCGCCTCCATCGTCCAGGCCAAGCGTAGAGACCCTGAGCCTCAGGTAGCCCCACAGGGCACCACTTGCTCTTCCGAGACCTCCCCAGAGGCTTCCACTGAGGAGGTCCCCAGGAAGAGATTGTGTAAGAGGAGACTCTTGGAATTCCCACAGGAGTTGTTGACATCTGACACTGACTTGGATGAGTCAGAAGGGTCCCCACGATCCCTCTCTGAGGATATCTCATTTGCAGAGATACTAGAGATCTTTAGGTAGAGGGGTGATTGGGAGTCCAGAAGCCCTACTGAGGACGAGTCAGTTCTCGCAAAGGCTTTCAGGTCTTAACCTTCCACCTCTTAGGTGTCTCCGCCCTTCAATGAGCTCATGCAGCTGGTCTCTCTGAGGGCGTGGGAGTCACCGGAGTCCATGGAACCTGTTCCTCGGAAGCTTAACAAGTTCATTTCTGCCTCCGTAGATAAGGACTTTTTGTCCAAGGGCGTCCCTGTTGATGCCATGGTGGTGGTGGCCACCAAGAAGGAAATGTCTGAGACTTCCTTGTCGAATCATCCTCCTAACAGAGTCCAGGATCATAGATCGATATGGGAAATGCATGTTTAATTCAGCAACTTTTACACTCCAATCCCTGAACTGTTTGACCCACTTCACCAAACTGCAAAGAGATCTCCTTAAGGAGTTGGGAGATGCTCTTCAGGGTGCTGTAGCTGCAGGGGCTTCTGACAGAGTTGCCGCCCAGCTTGCTACCCTAAATTCCATCTTGAACTCATCCATGCGTGTTATATCCTATGCAGCTGATGGGACGAGTAAGGCAGCAGGTACAGGAGTTCTAAGAAGATGCGCATGTGTTCCTTCGCGGAGCCCTTTAAGTCTTCATTTGTCAACACCCCTTTTGATGGCTCATTTCTCTTTGGGCCCAAAGTGAAAAACTTTCACCAGGTGTGAGCAGGAGGAAAGACTCCGTCTGCCGTTGGAGTCCGTTTTTCCACCCCTACTCGGCCTTACCCCAAAGGGTAACTGGGAGGGAAAATGTGGTTCCGAAAAGCCCAAGGAGCCTTTCAGGACACACGTGGTCAACCCCCTCGAGGGGCAGAGGAGGGGGTAACAATGGAAGATGCCGCCCTTGCGGCAGAGGGGGTCCGCAACACCAGGGTGACAGAAATCACTTCTATGGTCAACCCTATCAGCGCTCCTGAAGGGAGACCCGACTGTCCTGCTCTGGAGGCAGTCGGGGGGGTTGCTTATCTTTGTACCCAGACGCCTGTTAAGATATAACAACAGCTCGGTACAGAGTATTATTTCCAGAGGGTATTTCATACCGTTCTTCACCCCACCCATGCCCCCAAGGATAATCCCAGACGTTCCACCCAGTTACAGGGAGCAAGCAACCATAGTGGTCCACAAGTTGCTAGAAAAAAAGTCATCCAGCCAGTCCCAGCAGACCAAATAAGATCTGGAACTTACTCAAGATTCTTTTTGGTTCCAAAGAAAACAGGGGACTGGAGGCGTATTTTGGGCCTCAGCAGACTCAACCAATTTGTAAAGAAAGAGAAGCTCCAGATGGTCACGCTACAGTCTATACTTCCCTTTTTAGGGAGAGACAGTTGGATGTGCTTGATAGATCTCAAGGATGCATGCTACCACATAAAAATGGCCAGGCCATCCAGATATCTGCGTTTCTGGCTGGAGCCAATCATTATCAATTTTGAGCCCTGCCCTTTGGTCTCACTATAGCCCCCAGAGTGTTTACCAAATGCATGGCAGTGGTCACGGGTCATCTGAGGCGTCTAGGATTCCGGGTGTTTCCGTACCTAGACGACTGGCTCCTTACCTCCACCACCAGGCATCACCTGATTCAGGCAAGGGAATGCACTCTGGCACTCTATCACTTAGGCATTACAGTCAACTCAGAAAAATCTGCCTCGTCGCCATCGCAGCATATCGTCTTTATAGAGGCAGAGTTAGACACCTCAACCACCACTTTATGACTACCAATTGAGAGGGTCTTCGCCAGCATGTCAGTTCATTATTGTCGAAGGAGAGAGCACCAGCCGCAGAAGTCTTAAAAGTGTTAGGTTTGATGGCTGCAACGATCTTGGCCATACCATTCGCAAGGATGCTTATGCGGATTCTTCAATGGCTACTGTTCACCCAATGGTCCTATCAGGAACTTCCAATGAGTCATATGATTTTAATTATAAACTCTTGCAAGAGAGTTCTCCAGTGGTGGTTGACATCTCTTCATATAACCATAGGACACCCCTTTGTACTGCCCCCTCCAGTAGCCACTGTGACCACGGACGCTTCCCTGATAGGGTGGGGGTGTCATTTTCAGGGAAAGACTGCCCAAGGCACATGGACAGATCAAGTCACACATGCATATCAATGTTCTGGAGATGAGAGCAGTACTTCTGGCGTTGCAGTACTTTCAGGACTCTCTTCCTCTAGGGATGATTGCAATACAGACAGGCAACATGTCAGTAGTCTGGTACTTGAACAAGCAAGGCAGGACCAAGTCTTACCCCCTTTGCCGAGAAGCCCTCAGAGTTTGGCAGTGGGCTGTCTCCTCCCAGCGCTTTCTGTTGGAAATGCACATCCCAGGGAGATCCAACGTGATAGCAGACAAACTGAGCAGGGCAATTTTGTTGCCGCATGAGTGGTCCCTCAAGCAAGAGATTGCGGACATGATTTTCTGCAAATGGGCAGCCTTGCTGCAATCTTTTTGCCAGTCACATCAACATGAAATGCAGGAGGTACTTTGCCCCGATTCCCCCTCTGGGAGAACCCCTGAGAGATGCACTCGTACACGATTGGCCCCTGGGTCTCCTCTATGAATTCATTCCAATCCCTTCATCTTCTGTTTGAGGATCCATAGATTCTGGACCCAGTTCCAGACCTTCTGACACCTCTGTCGGGGGACCTCCATCCTTCATTGCAGTCACTGAAGCTCACAGCTTGGCTGCTCCAGTTCCCCTCATAGCCAGGCTTCATGATCTTTCTGAGACTAGGCAGATCCTCTTGTCTTCCCATAAGCTGTCCACCAGAAGATTATATCTTGGTAAGTAGAAGAGATTTTCCATATGGGCTTCTAAGCAGAACCATTGATCCATATCAAGCCCCTTTGATGTCCATTTTAGAATTCTTGACTATGATTTTTAATAAAGGAGCTGCAGCTGCTACAGTTTGGGTCCAGTTGGCTGCTATATTTAACTTTCATCTCCGAGTGGACGGGCTAAACAGAATGTCCCACAAGTTGTCCAAGGCCTTTTTCAAAGAAACCTTTCACATGAGGCCTCCAGTGAAAACTCCTTATTCTCCTTGAAACCTAAACTTTGTGCTATCACGTATAATTCTTCCCCCATTTGAACCAGCATCATCTTGTGACCCTAAGTTCTTAACTTGGAAAACCATATTTCTGTTGGCTATTACTTCCGCCCGCAGAGTGTCAGAACTTCAAGCCTTATCTATTAGCCCTCCTTATTTGATTTTTCATGCTGATAGAGTATCTCTTAGGACAAACCCCTCCTTTTTGCCCAAAGTTTGTTTGGAATCTAATATCAACCAAGTCATTGAGTTGCCAGTCTTCTTCCCTAACCATTCCAATAACCTTGATTACATGCTGCACAAACTTGATGTTCACAGACAGCTCAGATATTATTTGGACAGAACAAAAGATGTCAGAAAAATCATACCAGCTCTTTGTATCATTCTCTGAAGCCAGAAAAGGTAGACCAGTGGTTAAAACAATGCTTTCAAAATGGCTATCTGATTGTATTACCTTTGTTTATTCAGCTGCTAATATGCCCTTACTACATGAGATTAAAGCTCATTCTACCAGGGCAGTCTCTACATCATCTGCATTTCAAGCCAAATTGACCTTTGATAAAATTTGTGCTGCAGCCACTTGGTCTAAATCTCATATCTTTATCACTCATTACAAAGTTAATAAGGCCTCCAGGAACAGGGCTTCCTTTGGGTCTATGGTTTTGAAGAATGTACTCCCGTTAGCCACCCGAGATTGAGGGTGCTAGGGACGCTACCCATCAGTGAAGAATGAACGGCGAGATTGAACAACTTCACATTAAGAAGTTATGTACTCACCATAATGTTCCATGTGAGTTGTTCCATCTCACATTCATTCTTGCGTCCCTCCCGCCATCCCCCACCTGGCTGATAGTTGATCTAGTGGCAGGTCTCATCCTGGTTATTCAATCCTTCTTCCTCTCTTGGGAGAGTAGTTCTCTTACAGGGATATGGTACATGCAGCAAACAAGATCTGAGGTAATTCCAGCAGTGCATCATGGGATACAGGGCTTGGTCTTGAGTTACTGGTAAACCTTGAGCTTTGCTAATGGCCATGTCGGAGCTGATGGATCGGCTCCGAACTCATCAGTGAAGAATGAAGGCGAGATGGAACAACTCACATGGAGCATTATGGTGAGTACATAACTTATTTTCTTTGCTTACAGTTAACTTTCTCCCCTCTCTTCCCTTCCCCAAAGCAATTTTCCAAACATCAATGACTTGAAGTAGGACATATACCTTAGAGTCCCCCACAAGTGCAACAAATTCTGGAAACGTCCAATATTTCCAGATTTTCTTATTTGTCATATTTCACAAAAAATTGTTGCATTGTAATCCCATATTAAATTACTGGTTTTATTGTTCATCTCCATCTCCCAAATCCTGTCTCTGCTTCATTTCCAGTGTACTCTTGATTCTTCTAGTAAATTCTTATGTTCCCTTCCTTCTGTCCAGCATTTTCTGTTGAAACAGTAGAAAAGGTTTCAGAGGTACACTCTCTTGTGTTTTTTATTACCAGAAGAACAAGAAGCAGAATCTCTATTTCACAGCTGACTTTTTGTTGGACAAACTTTTGTATTTCCTCCTTAGCATGCACTTCACATCAAAAAATGATTTTTATCCCTCCAGTTGAGCAAAACACAGAACAACCCCCAATAGCCCTTAAAACTAAGCTGAAGGAAAAGAAACTAACCGAAAAAAGGTGCCAAGCAACAAAAAGGAAGGGAGAGCAAAAGAAATAAAAGCCTAAAGCTGTACGTGAGCTAAAAAAGGGAGGGGAGAAAGAGAAAAGGCTAAACTACATAGAAAACAAAAATGAAAGCACTCAACTTGAAACATTCAAAGGAAATTCTCTAACCAACACTGTGAGCCAGGAATCACTTCTGTAGAAAAATGTGGCAAACAAGATCTGAGAGTTAGAAAGGGATTATGGGGGTGGGAGGAGCTCAAGCCTTGAATCTGCTCTAGAAGTGCCAGATCAGACATCATATCCAAGACCCAGAAGTGATGAATAAAGAAATGGATAACATCAGATCATAAAAGCTTCCTGAAAAGAGAGTGAATAGGAATATGCAGGTAAGCATCCTTCAGATCCCAGGACACCAAAAAAGTCTGGGGCAGCAACAGAGGAAATGGGGTTTGTTGATAAAGCATCCAAACAGAAGGAATCTTGAGAAAGGTGTTGAGCAAGGGGGGGGGGGAATGTAAAAGTGAAGCAAACTTGTCAGAAAAAGAAGGCTTCTGAACCACAGGAGCCTGAGAAGACTTTCTAAGAGGAGCTCGCCTACCACCCTTCTTGCCTTTAGTGGCCTAACAAGGCTGCCTGCGAACAAAAGCAGGCCTAATAGGATAATTACTCTGGAACATAGAGATAGGGGACACACAAATATGTTTAAGGTTTTGAAAGCTTTACCTTTTTCTTCAAGAGACTTAAACATAGCAGCAACAGCAGTCCCAAAGGCATTCTTATTATCCAAAGGAGCATCCAGCAACTTAGCCTTAATGTCTTCAGGTTATGACTGCAGACAAAGCAGAGTAATGCCTCACGACCAACCAACGACAGCAGCTCTGGAAGAGGCATCAGCAGGATCATAGCTGCATTTGATAGAGTAGCGAGCCAACTGAGAGGAAGAACCCAAAATAGATACAGCAGAAGACTTTCATTTAGAATCAGGGAGGTCAGAAATAACCTGACAAGCCTGGGCAATCAAGGCCAGAGCATATCTGGTCATGTGGGTTTGGTAACTAATGGCCCGAAGGCCGAAGTAGAAGCAGTGTAGACTTTTGTTCTAATCCTCTAAATTGCCCTACTCTTTTTCCAAAGGAAGAAGCTAGGAAGAGGGCAAAAGCTTAGAAGGCTTGTCAGAGGAGACACACCACAGCAGGGTCAGCAGAAGGACACCTAAATAGGAATTGACAATCCTCAGGAACCTTACAGAACCTGTCAGGTTTCTTTGAAGCAGAGAGCTGAGAATCGGGGTCTTAGAGGCAGGTCTAAAGGTGTATAATAAAGCAGCCAACACAGTATGTACTGTGATAGGTTAGGAGTGTCCAACTGAAGCAACTTATAATACCTCTTCTGGATATCAGGCACCTGAGAAGAATCCCACTTAAATGTTCCATCATTCTGACTACTGTCCCCAAAAGACAACTTCTCCAAAGGAGAGACTGGGCTAATGAACTCCTCTTCATCAGGCACAGATCTCTCCTCAGCACCCTGTAAGAGACGGAATGCAGGACTAGGCCTGGAGTCCATCTGCAAAGGACATATTACTTATGCCCTGTATTCTTTTAGTGAGGAATGTCTGTGAATGTTACAGATGTTCTTCATCTACAGCATTTGGAATATGTCATAGCAGTGCTAAGATGCCTAGGGTATTCTGTGAGCAGATAAAAGTCAGTCTAGTAAGGTGTTGATTCTAACAGACAACACAACTGTCATCATGTATTTCAAAAATTGACAGTGTCATGGGGAACTCCAGACATAGATCTGTTCTTCTCTCCTAAATCACCCCAGCTAAAAGTTTTTTTGCACAAAAGAGGTTTCATCACACAGCTTGGAAAGTGATGCTCTTTCTTTCAGTTGGAAAAATCATGTGTATATGCTTTCCACCCTCTCCTCTCTCCCAAAAAGGTGCTTCTAAAGGTCACAAGACACAAGCCAAGGATGATTTTAATAGCTCAGGTGTGCGCAAAGCAGCACTGGTACCCATGACTGAGGAGTCTGGTAAGGAAGCCTCCATGGCCTTTACCTCCCATTCCACACCTGTTGTCTCTCAGAGGGGCGGTCACCTGCTCAATGTCAAGCTTCACTCTCTCTTAACAGCCTGGCATATTCTTGTTTTGTTTTGAAAGACAGTCCTCAACAACTTCCTCAAATTATTTTTATGTGTGATTATGGACTAGGAGAAGGTGTCACAAAGGAAAAAAAAAAGATGAAGATTTTTTTGGATTTTGTTTTAATTTGGATGTTTCTGAGCCAATTTGGAGATTTGTGTGCCTCTCTTGAGTTACTGAGTTATTTATCTTTGAGTTATCTTTTTCTCTTTTTCATTTCTTCATGCTTAAGCAATTTTGGCTCACAATTTCAGCCCTGTGATTGTTCCTTTGTTCATTGTTTTAAGCATCCTTTAAGCAAATAAGAACCCCCCGAATAAGGAATATAAGACCTTTGGGATCTCAATTTTGTGTTGGAGAAACTTACTCTACAACCTTGAGCCTCTCTACTTGCTTGCCTTTTTGACTTGTCATGGAAGACTGCTTTTTGTTGGCCATTACTTCTGCAAAGAAGGTTTCTGGAGTAGCTACTTCTATAAGAAGTAGGCCCTTTTTGATTTCCCTAAGGAGGGATTATCTTCGCGCTTTTGATCCTTTTATGCCTAAGGTGGTTTCTAGTGTTGCTTTTAAACCTTTGAATTGGTTTCTAGTGTTTTTTATGCACCAAAAATAAAATTTGGAAAGATTTTGCACACACCAAAATAAAGCAGCAAAGATTTTGTTAAGGAGCAGGCAGGCAATTTTGTGCGTTATTATTGGCAGTTTCTTTTTGCTTTGTTTAGGGTTGTTGCGAGTTTGTTTGTTTGTCAAACTTTACTTTTCGTTACATTTTATTTAGGGCAAGCCTGTTCTAAATTCAAAGGATTTCTGGGTGGATTTGGTTTTCCACTCATTTTTCTGCCACTTTCAACTGAAGGAGATTCAAGGCAACTTGGAATCTCATTCCAGGCAGGCTGCCACTTCAACAGCATTTCTAAGGGGGTGGCATTATCACCTTCCTCTCTACTCTAAGCTACTTTCTGGTTTTACCATAGCTATTTTAAACATTATGTTGTCAGCTTCTACTACTACAAGTGTTTTGCCCTGTTTGCCACGGCTATTTTGCAGGCATGTTGTCAGCTCCTGTTTGGGAATGATTTGCCAGAAAGAACATAATAGTACATGTTACTACCTACAATAAGCATCCTTGCGGCAATGTGGAATGAAGAACATCTGTTTTTTGTACTGTGTGTAGATGTCTTGTGTTTCCAATCCAGATTGCTGCAGTATAATTTCCTCCTTTCTGGTTTGTTTAGGGGGTGTTATTGTGTAGTTTTGGTTTTATATATTGGTTATTTTTGTTATATTTATTCTGGGGGGTTTGCAGGTATGTATGGCGTTTTGGTTCGGCCTTATCTTTTGGTGGGTCTTCTCTGGACGTCGGTCAGAAGAGACTGAGGAATAGGCGTCGGGTATCGCATGAGTACCGGACACTGCCCACGCCAATAATTAATGCTGACTGACGGCTCACATACACATTTATTAGAACACGAACAGTACTTTGCTGGATATGCCTGGCTAGGTGCATGCCACAGGGGGCACTGTACTCAATGATAAGTGTAATGAATGCTGAATACAGTGGAACAATGACCTCCTTGGGCCTAGATGCCTCACCTTTGTTTATAAGTTACATAACATAGAATGATTTCCTCACCAGTGTAGACATGCGACTGTCAAGGGCTCGATTACTGTCTGTGTGCGTCTCCAAAGTTCCTGACTACTGGGTCAACTCTTAGGGGTGTGTTGTAAATATAATAGTTACCATGGGGTGGACAACTTCCCAAAGGATACTATTGTGCATTTTTTGGTGTTTAGTTTTAGACCATGGCTCTGGCACCAGTTATTTCTGAGTCAGCCCCTCCTGGAGAAATTTATGTCAGTAGGTGATTCAATGACATCTCCTTATTTGAAATCATTTGCAAATTTAGTCAGCTAGAGGCCACTGAAATTGGCCTTGACTTCAGAAAAGTAAATGCCAAAAAGCAGCAGTCCCAAGACTGATCACTGAGGAATTCTTCTTGTGACTAACCTCTTTGTAGAGGTGGACTCCCCCAGTTCTAACTTCCTGGGTCCTGTCTGTGAGCCAACTGGCTATCCACCGGGTGGCGTAAGGGTTTGTACCTAACCTCTTAAGTTTGTCAACAATGCCAAAGTGTGAGATTGTGTCAAATGCCTTGGCCAGGTCAAGGTAGGCAGTGTGAACCATTTTGCCCTCATACATTGCTTTGGTGACCTTCTCAAAGAAGTCCACCAGGTTGAGTAAACATGACCTGCCCTTGATGAAACCAAATTGGAGCTTCTAGAGAGTGGAGTGTTTTGCTTAGACTCCTAGCATTGAGCAATAGCACCTTTAGATTTTCTTGGTTTTGATTTGCTATGTTGGAAAGTACTTTCAGTTTGGCATTGCCTAAAAATGGAACTGTATGGGGGGGGGCAATGTTTTAGTTAATATTCAAAAGTTAGGAGGGGAGAAGTGCAGACCATCTCTGGCAAAGCAGTGTGGCCTGTTGACCATCTCCTTCCATGCTGAAAATATTGCACCCCCTTAGAATGACACCAGAAACTAAGCAGATTATTAGTCAGTCATCTTTTGTTCGTATTGTGACATCATCTTTTGAGAAGGTAAAATGCTGCTCATTGCTAGGCTCATACCAGCCTGATACACATTCTGAGAGCTCTATGATGTCTTTCTTCATATAGTCTAGGGAGGTATGTCTCGGGTCATTTACACCTAGGCCTTTTGGAGAAGCTGAAGTCCATTCAGGGCCATTAAAGCATTAAGCAGGCCCTGAGTAAACTCCTGTTAAACTCTCGAGTCCTTAGTATGTACAGAAGAATGCTTAGTTTTTTGTTTTTTCTTGGTTGGGAGGTCAGCCCTAACAAAGACCAAAGGTTCCAAACCCTGACACAATTCAGTAAGAGTTCTTGCAACCTCTTCCCGATCATATTCTAAAGAATCCCTCTAGAGCCCTCCAAAATAATCAACCGAGGTTCCCCCTTGATGTCCAGATGCCTGAAAAGCCTCAGAGGCCATGCGAAAGGAAGGATCCATGCTTCCACTGTGGATGGCCTACAGAGCTGTCACTCGCTTCTAGAGAGAGACTTCTGGTGGAGGATGGACAATCAAATAATCTGGCCAAAATTTCTTGGCCTTCTTGCTTAGAGTACCTCGGGGTTATTTGATTCTGCCATGCTACCCTGGGCTAACTCCTTAAGCCTCTGGTATCTCGAGATAGATGGCCAGGGAAGACATCCAGCTTCTAAGAGTCGTAGGCACAAATGCCTTACAAATACTACTGGAGGTATGGTTGTGGGAAGCACCCAAACAAAAAAACACTTTTCATGATGATCCTAATGGGGAATCTGCTTCCCACACTGACAAGTCTCCCTTCTTGGATGACATAAACTCCAAGTAATCAAAGGAAAACAAGACCAGAAGTAAAAAGGAAAAGACCCCAATTAGGCACTTATCTGATGGCTAAGGTATACAGTACAGCAAAGGGTGTTCAGACTGATGAGCGATGATGGTGTTTGCACTGGCCCCAAAGAAGTTCTACGTAATTGCATCCATACGTTACCTTTTACCCTTCATCTTGTACAGGGAGCATACTTGTGATATATGGCACATACAAGCACTAGAGGCTTTGGTGTACTGGCCGGGTGTTGGGCAGTCCTTAACAGGAGATGCCTACAGTAAATAGTGCAACAGTGATATAGAAGGACATCAGCAGGCCCACCTTCCAAAGTTCCTGCAACTTTCATCAACTAAGCCTAAGCAAGCAACTTAAAACAAGGTAACGAGGGCCTTCTCACCATAGTTTATATTTCCGTGTACAAATCAGAGATATTCATGGACTGTTTCAAGGAAATATTCCACAAGAACACACTACCTTTGGAAAAGGTCAGATACAGTGCCCTTTATGTAAAGACCATAAGCTTCAAAATACATCTAGTGGAGGTGATGGTCATTCAAGAACTTTGTTTTTCAAAAATACAAACTTAAGACTGAGAAGGGAGCAGACTCAAAAGATGAGGGGGCCAGCTTGTGAACCTTGAAATGCAGTCCAATTGTGGGGATGAGTGCTCAACTGGGAACAAAAATGCAGCACTTCTTTAAGGAGCTCAATTACCAGTGTATATCAGATTACAGTTCTCCACTCTACAAAGTCAGATATGTAGAAATAGCTGTCAATATACCAGAATCATGCAGTGATGGACTTAAATCAAGCAAATGCCTTGGGTACACCAAAATCACCCAGGAAACTGACCAACTGAGGCAGTACCATATAGTCTAATGTTCAACCTGAGAGCCTTTTCTAAATGGAGAAACAAGTCTGCCAGGTAGAAGGCTTCTTGGAAGCCTCAATCACCTCACAGACCCTGCACCAATCATCAAGTCTGTCAGAATAAGGGGAAATGCAGAAGAAAGAAAAACCTAAGGTGGAGTCATCAGGCCCCTCAGCCAAGGTGGCATCTTCAGCTAGGACATGGGGGGGGGGGTTCCGGAAATTCCATGGTCTTGAAACCATGCCGTTATCAACCAACAGAGTAGTCGTGGTCTGTCTCCTGCCCCAAGTTTTTATCAACTAACAAAGAGTAAGGCCAAGGAAGATAGGGGCACATGCCATACCCTGCCATTCAGCATCTAATTTCTCTCTCTCTGGAGATCAGAGCAGAACAGGGGAAGGACTGTATTTTCCTATGTAGCAAACAGGCTGATCTCTAGAGTGCCCTACTATCAGAATAGTCTGGCAATGCACAATCCTGAATCTAAACCTGCAAGATAATACTGGAGGCTAGCCACAGAACACCTACTATTTAGTTCAGTTCACCAAAGACATGAACCACAAAAAGAAGGTTGCCTTTTTCTGTGCCCAACTGCCAGAAAAGCACTGCTAATAAGTAAAGGAGTATAGTAGTATAACCCTTTGCATGTCAAAAGACGTTCTCTGTTTGTCTGGCTGCTTGAGGAAAGGCCGTGGAAGCAGCTTATTCTCCAAGGCATGCAGGGCTAGAAGCATTACTCTAACCACCATCTGGATAAAGTGAAGCTCCGCCATGACAAAAGAACACTCACTGCACCACTGCAGAAGAATCCAGATGAGGACCCTAGTGAGCCACTAAAATGTCAAGGAAGACTACAAGAATGTGATGGAAACTGTCTATCATTGTAAGTTATGGCAACAAGGGTCTGATATTAACAGAAGGAACATGAGCACGTGGTTGCTCTGAAATAATTGGCTCCCCAACATCTGTTGCAGAATCTTCCCCCACAGGTTTGCAAGTGCAACCATGAAAACCATAGTTCCACCTCCTCTGCCATAATGCCTTGCGAGCCTATTACTTCTCAGATTGAACTTGACCCTTATGCACACAACCTCACAACACAGAAGGGAAAAACAAGGGCCTAATGGTGGACAGTTTGGGAAAAGCGGTCAGAGAGTCCAAGCAAATCCTCAGGCTAGTCTGAGGAACTGCCAAAGAGAAAGGCAAACACAGACGGAGAAAGATTTAACATACTCTAACGCTGTTGCCATCTTATGTGTATGTAAGTACATAACTTTTATATCCGATGTTTTCATTTTTGTCAGTCTCAACCTGTGGGACAGAGTCTCCAGCCAGTCAGAAAATGGTGGTAGTGGGAGAGAACATTTTGCAACATACTGAAGCCAATGGAAAATCTAGACCTGGACTGAATGTCTACTCTGTAATAAACCACAAAGGTATGGGTACTTTACCATGTTGTAGGTGAACAAATTTCATCCAAGAAAGTGTAAACAAAAAAGGCTGCAAAAGTGATAACTGTCCTGGTGGAATCGACGTTATGCTTGCAGGAAAGAGATAGGAAGAAAATAAATACAATCAATCACATAGCCAAGCTGGACAAGGTCAGCTTAAGAGAGAGAGATTTCCCAATTTGGATGTAGAAAAGGACACAAATAATAGATCAGATTTTCTGAAATGTTAAGTTCTATCCACATAAGCTGACAATGCACATCTGTTTAATGAAGCAAATAGTCCTCCTTGTTACTAAAATTGAGAAAGAAGACAGTCAGCTGAATAGGCTAATTCAAGTTAGATTCTGATGCCATTTTAGGGAGAAAATATGTGTTTGAGAGCAAGAAAATCCATTATTTTTGAAACACCAAATTAAGAGGTACAACGGACAGTGCCTGAAGCTCTGAAATTCTTCTAGCTGAAGTGATAGCCACAAGAGAGATTAAGAAATCAGATTTAAATAAACTGTAGCAGAAGGCTAAAATGGAGCAGAGGCCAAGTCGTGAAGAACCATGGGAAGGTTTCAGGGAGGAATAAGGTCCCTAATTGAGGGTCTTGGTATAAAGGTACCTTTCAGAAAGGCCTTAAGTAAACAAAGATGCCAAAGAGGTTTGCTCTTGACCAATATGAAAGTGGGAAGTGGCTGTCAACTGGACTTTGGTGGAGTAACAAGAATCACAATAAAAAAAGCCATCTAGAATATCCAGTTTTGCTTATTTTTGTTAGTAGTTTGCGACAGTTCAGTCCCTGTTTCCTGTTTAGGGTTGTGTTGGTAGTTTCAGGGGCATCTTAGTTTTGTGCCCATGTGTGTGCGTGCTTGGTGTAGGACTACAGCAGACAAACCTACAAGCTTTAAAAGATGTTCATGTGGGAGTAAGATGCCTAATTCTGATGCCCCCAAGAAGTGCATTTATTGCCTGGGATCCAACCACTTCAAGGCTGAATGCTCAATGTGTGCTGCAATTAAAATCCTCTGGCATTAGTGATCACTGGAATAAACATTCGCTCAAGGGCATGGCGCAAGGGGGGTCCCTTTATTTTGGCTTCCCTCTTCTAGTGGCCTCAAGGACTTGAAGAGGAAAGCCTCCTCCTCCACCCCGAGGGCTTCTTGTCTGGCTTCACAAAAATGGCTGAGACGTTCTGATTGCAGTCCCTCAGATCCAAAGTCCTCCTGAACAGTTTTGGATCTGAAGGTTCAGGATCCATCTTCTGGTGTAAAGGTCTCCCCTGAACAGAGAACCTCGGATCCTACCTCCATCCCCTCGGATCTTTTAGCTCCCCCAGATCCGAGGGAAGCTGATCTTCCAGGTTCAGATATTCGTTATTCAGGGCTTCACAGTTGAATCTTCTCGGGATCCGAAGTTTACAGATCCCAGGCATAGAAGCCATTCCTCGGATTGGGAACGCCACAAGGTGGTGGTGGGATCCAGGTTGTGGCTTCCCCATCTAAATCCACCCATTCTTCAGCCTCTTCCAGATCCTCCAGGAGCATCTTACCTTCTGACATGGGCAAGGATAGTGAGGAGTTTCCTTAGGACCCAGATAGAGATGGGCCTTTTGGCGTCCCCAGCCCATTCGGGCTTGGGGAGATCCCCAGCTAGTAAACTGTCTTTTCCTCTTCTGATTCCTACAGTTTCGAATTCCCAGGAGTCGGTGGATCCTGGAATGTCTGTTTTCCCAGTTCCCCAGGATCCCTGATTAGCTGTGTCCCTGTGGCTTCAGATCAGAGCGGGTCTTGGTTCCGTGAGATTGGCACTGGGTCCCTGGGGAGGGGTACTGGTCCAGACTTTTCAGATCGGTCCCTTCCCTTTGGGGCATTGGCCTTCTACAGCTCGGAGCTGGCACTGTACATAGGGCCTAGGTGGGGGCGAGCTCTGCTCCCCCTTCCCTTGTGGTTTCAGCTACTTGGGATGGGAGATGGGTTTCTTTGAGTCCTTTGCCATTTCGGGGTGGTAAGACCAGTCCTTTTCCAAGTCTGGAGCAGTCTCCCCCCCCTGGAAACATCCCCAACCCATCACTATCAGGTGTCCTGAGCCCATTCATCCTGTCCAGGGTCAGCCCTCCCAAGATTGCCTTCAGGCATCCAGAACCCCAGGGGTTCCCCTCTCTTCTGAGCCCCTTACAGAAGAGCCATCTTGGATGAGACTGTGCAAGAGGAGGCACCTGGACTTCCCTATGGAGTTTCTCACGGAAAATGCAGATTTTGATGAAGGGGATGGGTCCCCCAGATCTCTGCCTGATGACATCTCCTTTGGGGACATTCTGGAGCTATTGAAGCAGAAGGTGGTTGCTCTCCTAGCCCCCCATCTTCGGAGGAATATTTGTTCCTAAAGGCTTTTGGGATGGGTCCATCTACTTCCTGGGTCTCCCCCAACCCTACCTACGAGCTTATTGATCTCATTGGGTGCAGGGTGTGGAAGGAACCTAACACTGTGGAACCAGTTCCTAAGAAAGCAAACAAGTTTTTGAGCTCCCCCAAAGACAGAGTGCATTGGAGCAAGGAGTGCCAGTCAATGCTGTAGTGGTTGTTACTGCCACGAAAAAGAATCTGACCGAAAAGAGCTCCATTGTCCATTCCCCAAACAGAGATTTTCAGGTGATTGACAGGCATGGGAGGCTGGTTTACGCTTCAGCCACTTTTGGCCTGAGAGCCCTTAATTGCTTGGCACTTTTTACCCGCTTCCAAAGAGATCTGGTCTCTGAACTGACCAAATCTCTTTCAGAGTTGATGCCTGTGGAGGACCACAAGAAGATATCTTCCAAGTTCACTACTCTTTCGTGTATTACCAGTTCCTCGATGAGGTTGATCTCCAGTGCAGTGGAAGGTACCTCTTGAGCAGCTGGTGTAGGCATTGCCATAAGGCGTCTTGCCTGGATGCAGTCCTGCGTGTTCATGGAACCCTTCAAAGATGTTCTTCATCTCACATTGCTGCAGTCCTTACTTATGGGTAGTCCGCTGTCCTCGGTCGGCCCGAATACCAAAGTATTAGGCTGACGTCGGTCATGGGCGCACAGCCCTGACATCAGAGCGTCAGGGTATAAAAGCGCATGACCGACGTCATATCCTCAGTCTTTTTTGCCGCATGGTCCGATGCAGAAGCAGCGTTGCAAGTGTCGTTCGGCTTTCTGAAATTTTTCGTTTTCGGAGTTTCAGACATACCAAGTTGGGCTAAGTACCCCGTTGGGGAGCATTTTGTTTTTCTTGCCTCAGTTATTTACCGGATGTCAGAAAAAGTGAATAATTGTATTTCTTGTGGGAAGCAGATACCGCATAGGGATTACCACTGCTTTGTATCCCTTGCTTGGGGCGAGCACGGCGTAGTTGGGTGTCGATTTTGTGCTAGGTTTAATAAGCGCACTATTAAGAGAAGGCTAGATTGCGCTAGGTTAGTCTTTGGCAAAGGTGTAATTATAATATGCCGTCGGATCCTCCGACGCCCGCTTCCTGAAGCGTAAAGACAAATCTGTAAAGCCTAGACAGGATGATTCGTCCATTTCGGACGCCGGTCCTTTAGAGACTGCAGTGGAACAGGTGGATCCGGCTGAAGTTTCTGTTGAATCTCAGGGGAAACCTTGATTTTACAGGATGTGGCCTCACAGGAGTCAGATCAGGCTGAAGGGGCCTCTCAGGTTACTATTCTCCTTCTTTGCCTAAGGGGTTGGGCCTTCTGCTACTGTTTCTAGGGCTCCTTCTAAGGGCAGGTCTGTTTTGCCTTCTTCTGGAGTTAGTTCTGGTTCTTCAGGGTCTGTACCTAAGAAGCATATGCTTAAAATGGCAGAAGATTTGATTACTTTAATTAGAGGTTCCATGCCCCCTCCTGATAAGAGGCCCAGGGTAGAGCCAGAGTTGGAAATTTTGGAGCAGGCCTCAGATGATTCTGAGTCTTCTGCTGAAGATATTCAAGATTTTCCTCCTTATTCGATTCGATGCAGAGGATTCTACTCCTTCTGCTTCCCTCCAGAGGATTTTTCATTTTCAGAAACCTTACACTCTATGAGGGAACATTTTAAGTGGGAAGGACAGGATTACTCAGATTCCAGAAAGAGGCTTAGAGAGTTCTTGTGTTTACAACAGCACAGACCCTTGGCTATTCCTCCTGTTTTGGATGTTGTTCAGGATGTTTTTTCGAGGCCTCATTTAATCCAGATTCTATGCCTCCTGCACCAGTTAAACCGGACAGGTATTATAGGGTACCTGAGGCTCATAAATACCTATATAAGAGTCCTAGGGCGGACCCAGAAACTATTAGTCAGGGGCCTAAGGGTGTTAGGGCTTCTGTTGTAAAGAATCCGTTCCTCTAGATAAGGAAGCTAGAGCTTTGGACAGATGGGGTAAGAAGGTGTACACCTCTTCTACTTTAGCAATGAGGGCTTTAAATTGCCAGTTTCATATGTTGAAATATCAGAATTTCCTCCTTTCTCAGCTAAAATCTATAGTGGATGCTTTGGCAGAGGGCATAGAGTGTAAAGAATTGCAAGATTTGGTGCATGTTTCTGAACAGGTGGGGAAACATTCTTTGCAGTGTGGCTTTGATGCTTTGCAGGCTTCTTCTAGATTGGCTGCCACTGGTTCAGTTCTTCGTAGGCATGCCTGGCTTAAGGATCAGAATTTATCTGAGCATGTTAAGTCTAGAATTCTGGATGCCCCTTTACAGTCCGAAGTTTTGTTTGGTCCTCCTGTGGAGTCTGTTTTGAAGAAAATGGAGGACAAGGCTAAGTCTATGCAGACTGTTAAAGATTTTTTGCAGGTTCAACCTCCTAAGTTTAGTAGAAATTGGCCGGCTAAGGGGTGGACGTACCCTTCTTCTGATTCCCAGTCTAGGGGTAGATCTAGGCGTGGTAGGGGCAGAGCTCAGAGTTCCTTTAGGCCTAGAACATGGAGTTCGCCTGCTCAATCTGCTGGTGAGGATAGGGGCCAGTCCTTTCGTAAACAGGCCCAATGACCTGCATTTTCAGCTGCCAGATTCTTCTTGCCTGGCAGCTCCTTTGGGAGGAAAGCTAGCTCTCTTCAAGCAAAATTGGTTTTTAATCACCCAAGACAAATGGGTGTTGGACATTATAAACAAAGGTTACAAGTTTTATTTCCATACATTGCCTCCTTTCACAGGTATGCCAGACATTCCTCCTCGGCAAAGGATGGAGGCTCACAAACAGATTTCATTACTTCTTCACATGGGAGCCATACAGCCAGTACCTCCTTCAGAAGTGGGTCTAGGGTTTTATTCCCGCCTGTTTCTAGTACCAAAGAAAGGGAACACGTGGAGACCGATTTTGGATTTATCTCTCCTCAACACTTATTTGGACATTCCAAAGTTCAAAATGTTGACATTACAACAGCTTTTGCCTCTGCTGGGAAAAGATCACTGGATGGTAACTCTGGATCTAAAGAGGCTTATCTTCATGTTCCTATCAGGCCCAGTTGCAGGAAGTACCTGCTTTCGAGCTGGAAATTTACATTATCAGTTCTCTGCATTGCCCTTTGGCTTATCTACTGCGCCCAGAGTGTTCACAAAGGTTCTGGCTCCAGTGATAGCCTTTTTCAGGATGGAAGGAATACAAATTTATCCTTATTTGGACGATTGCCTGATTATTGCACAAGACAAGGACGAGCTTCTTCAGCATCTACAGTATGTGATGGTAGTGTTAAGATGCCTAGGGTATTCTGTGAACGAAACAAAGTCCAGTCTAGTACCTTCTCAGGACATGTGCTTTCTGGGTGTGAGACTGAATACAGCTTCCCAGATGGCCTTTTTGACCCCGGAGAAACAGAAAAGTCTTTCACTTTATTTCCATCAAATGTCTCTACAGTCCAGGCTGACTGCAAGGACAGTCCTTCAAGCCTTGGGGTTCATGGCATCTTGTATTTTGGTGCTTCCCAATGCCAAATTGCATATGAGGAAGCTTCAATGGTATCTCAAAAATCTATGGACACAACACTGCCGGGATCTAGACACTGTCATTCAGATAATACCTTGCATTCAGAAGGAATTTTTGTGGTGGGCTCAGGAATGTCACCTAAACAAGGGACTCTCTGTGACCCGACCAGAGGCGAGTCAGATTCTAACGACGGATGCCTCGGACAAGGCTTTGGGAGCACACCTCAATGGAAAATGGGTACAAGACACGTGGCCTGCCAGACTTCAACATTTGCATATCAACTTGAAGGAGATGTTTGCAGTACAATTTGCATTGATGGCTTTCAAGGATTTACTTCACCCAGGGCAGGTGTTGATTCTAACAGACAACACAACTGTCATGTGGTACATCAACAAGCAAGGGGGAACTCATTCGTACCCTCTTTGCAGACAAGCGATGATTTTGTGGGAGACAGCTCTCAGTTACAACCTCAATCTTCAGGCAAGATTTCTACCAGGAGCACAGAACTCCTTAGCAGATGTATTGAGCAGACAAATAGTGGATCCTCACGAGTGGAAATTGGATCCTCAGGTATTTCAAAAGTTGACAGTGTCATGGGGAACTCAAGACATAGATCTGTTCGCTTCTCCACTAAATTACCAGTTGCCAAAGTTTTGCACAAAATGGTTTCATCCCACAGCTTGGAAGGTGGACGCTCTGTCATTCAGTTGGAACAATCTTCATGTATATGCCTTTCCACCTCTACCTCTTCTGCCCAAGGTTCTCTTGAAGGCCAGACAAGACAAGCCATCCATGATCCTGATAGCACCGGATTGGCCTCGACAACACTGGTACCCACTACTGAGGAGTTTGGTCCGAGAGCCTCCATGGCCCCTGCCTTTGATTCCACACCTTTGTCTCAGGAGGGCAATCACTTTCTCAATGTCAGAATTCAGTCTCTGCATCTAACAGCCTGGCATATTCTGTTTTAGATTCTGGAGGTTCTCAGCTTCCACAACAAGTTTTGAATGTTATTTTGGAGGCCAGGAGGCCTAGTACAAGGAAAGTTTATGCTGATAAATGGAGGAGATTTTTATTTGGAGCAAAGGAAGGACTTTGATGTTTCCAAGCCTAATTTGAGTGCTTCCTTACAATATCTTACTGAGTTATTTGACAAAGGTTTGTCCTTCTCCTCCATAAAGGTTCATGCTGCAGCCATTTCGGCTAATTATGACTGTGACCCTCCTTTATTCTCTCATCCTTTGTTTAAGCAGTTTCTCAGAGGGCAAAGAACATAAGACCCCCGTAGAGCTCCTACTCCTGCTTGGGATCTCAATTTTGTGTTGGAAAAGCTTACTCTACAACCTTTTGAGCCTGCAGCTACTGCCGAGTTAAAGTATTTGTCATGGAAAACTGCTTTTTTGTTGGCCATTACTTCTGCAAGAAGGGTTTCTGAATTACAGGCCCTTATGGCAGTGTTGCCTTTCTTGATTTTTCATAAGGATAGGGTATCTTTGCACTAATCCTTCCTTTATGCCTAAAGTGGTTTCTAGTGTGGCCTTAAACCAAACTATTCATTTGCCTACTTTTTATGCAAATCCTCAAAATAAAGGGGAGAAGATTTTGCATACTT